>NC_027751.1:595915-604217 GCF_000695525.1 Brassica oleracea var. oleracea
TGGACAAACCACAATAAAATCTCTATTCTAGAGAAATGGAGACAACAAAGGTTCTAAACCTCTCTTACTATCATCATATGTTAGTTTATGATACAACTATGCATTAAAACAATATTTTAATATTTTTTGAATTTTTCTCAAAATCTATGTGTTTACTCCTATAAAATATTCAGTTTTTCGATAAATGATTAATATACTGAAGCCTATAATCTTTAGTGTTATTTTAAAATTTCTAACCACATTTTACATTTGTATTAATGTATTCTAAACTCTTTTTCATGGTACATGGGCATTGTTCTATTTTTTTATCAGTTAATTTAGTAAAACTTCATATACTCCTTAAATTAGCGGATAAACCACAATAGAATTCCTATTCTAGAGAAACGGAGACAACAAAAGTTTCAAAATCTCTGACCATAATCATATGTTAGTTCTTGATACAACTATGCATTAAAACAATACTGTAATATTTTTTTGAATTTTTCAAAAAATCTGTAATTTAACCCCTACAAAATATTCAGTTTTTCGATAAATGGTTAATAAGCTAAAGCCTATAATATTTAGTGTTGTTTTAAAATCTCTAACCAAATTCTATATTTGTGTTAATGTATTATAAACTCTATTATATTGTACATGGGCATTGTTAATTTATTTTATCAATTAATTTATTAAAACATCACATGTTCCCCAAATCAGTGGACAAACCACAATAAAATCTCTATTCTAGAGAAACGGACACAACAAAGGTTCTAAACCTCTCTTACTATCATCATATGTTAGTTTATGATACAACTATGCATTAAAAAAATATTGTAATATTTTTTGAATTTTTCTCAAAATCTATGTGTTAATCCCTACAAAATATTCTGTTTTTCGATAAATAGTTAATATGCTGAAGCTTATAATATTTATTGTTGTTTTAAAATTTCTAACCAAATTATATATTTGTGTTAATGTATTCTAAACTCTCTTATATGGTACATGGACATCGTTAATTTTTCTTTTATCAATTAATTTATTAAAACTTCACATGCTCCCTAAATCAGTGGATAAACCACAATAAAATCTATATTTTAGAGAAGCGAAGCCAACAAAGGTTCCAAAACTCTCTGACCATCATAATATTTTAGTTCATGATACAAATATGCATTAAAACAATATTGTCATATTTTTTGAATTTTTCTCAAAATATATATGCCAACCCCTACAAAATATTCAATTTTTTGATAATTGGTTAATATACCGAAGCATATAATATTTAGTGTTGTTTTAAAATTTCTAACCACATTCTACATATGTATTAAAGTATTCTAAACTCTATTTCATGGTACATGGGCATCATTCTATTTTTTTATTAGCTAATTAAGTAAAAATTTATATGCTCCATAAATCAATGGACAAACCACAATAAAATCTCTATTCTAGAGAAATGGAGACAACAAAGGTTCTAAACCTCTCTTACCATCATCATATGTTTTTTCATGATACAACTATCCATTAAAACAATATTTTCATATTTTTTGAATTTCTCTCAAAATCTATAAGTTAACTCCTACAAAATATTCAGTTTTTCGATAAAGGTTAATATACTGAAGTATATAATCATTAGTGTTGTTTTAAATTTTTTAACCACATTCTAAATTTGTATTAATTTATTCTAAACTCTCTTTCAAAGTACATGGGCATCGTTCTATTTTTCTTACCAGTTAATTTAGTAAAACTTCATATACTCCTTAAATCAGTGGATAAACCACAATAAAATTCCTATTCTAGAGAAACGGAGACAAAAAAAATTCCAAAACTCTCTGAACATAATCATATGTTAGTTCTTGATACAACTATGTATTAAAAAAATGTTTTATATTTTCTGAATTTATCTCAAAATCTATGTGTTAACCCCAACAAAATATTCAGTTTTTCGATACATGGTTAATATACTGAAGCCTATAACCTTTAGTGTTGTTTTAAAATTTCTAACCACATTGTACATTTGTATTAAAGTGTACTAAACTCTCTTTCATGGTACATGGGCATCGTTCTAATTTTTTAGCAGTTAATTTAGTAAAATGCTCCATAAATCAATGGACAAACCACAATAAATCTCTATTCTAGAGAAACGAAGCCAACAAAGATTCCAAAACTCTCTGACCATAATCATTTGTTAGTTCTGGATACAACTATGTATTAAAACAATATTGTAATATTTTTTGAATTTTTCTCAAAATCTATGTGTAATACCTTTCGTGAAGGACCTAAGATAACTAGTTTTAAGATTGAAATTTTTTTAGTGTTGTATTAAATAATCTATGTGTCACCTTTAGATCTATTATAATTTTTCTCAAAAAGGTGTTATCCTTAGAATCAAAGTCTCACCCTATAAAATATTCAGTTTTTCGATAAATGGTTAATATATTGAAGCCTATAATCTTTAGTGCTGTATTAAATAATTTAACCACATTCTAAATTTGTATTAATGTATTCTAAGCTCTTTTTCATGGTACATGGGCATCGTCCTTAATTTTTAATCAGTTAAATTTGTAAAACTTCATATACTCCTTAAATCAGCGGATAAACCACAATAAAATTTCTATTCTAGAGAAAAAAAGACAACAAAGATTCCAAAACTCCCTGACAATAATCATATGTTAGTTTTTGATACAAATAGCATTGAGAAAATATTTTAATATTTTTTGAATTTTTTCAAAATGTGTTAACCCCTACAAAATATTCAGTTTTTCGATAAATGGTTAATTGCTGAAGCCTATAATATTTGGTGTTGTTTTAAATTATTTAACCACATCATCATATGTTAGTTCATGATACAAATATGCATTGAAAAAATATATTAATATTTTTTTAATTTTTCTCAAAATCTATGTGTTAACCCCTACAAAATATTCAGTTTTTCGATAAATGGTTAATCGACTGAAGCCTATAATCTTTAGTGTTTTTTTATATTTATAACCACATTCTAAAATTGTATTAATGTATTCTAAACTTTTTTTAATGGTATATGGGCATCGTTCTATTTTTTTAATCAGTTAATTTAGTAAAACTTCATATACTCCTTAAATTAGCGGATAAACCACAATAAAATTTCTAATCTAGAGAATCGGAGATAAAAAAAAGTTCCTAAACTCTCTAACCATAATCATATGTTAGGTCTTGATACAACTATGCATTAAAAAGTATTGTAATATTTTTTGATTTTTTCTCAAAATCTCTGTGTTAACCCTTACAAAATATTCAGTTTTTCGATAAATGGTTAATATACTGAAGCCTATAATATTTAGTGTGGTTTAAAAAATTTCTAACCACATTCCACATTTGTATTAATGTATTCTAAACTCTTTTTCATGGTACATGTACGTCGTTCTATTTTTTTATCAGTTAATTTAGTAAAACTTCATATACTCCATAAATCAGTGGATAAACCACAATAAAATTTATATTCTAGAGAAACGGAGACAACAAAAGTTTCAAACCTCTCTGACCATAATCTTAAGTTAGTTCTTGATACAACTATGCATTAAAACAATATTATAATATTTTTTGAATTTTTCTCAAAATCTATGTGTTAACTCCTACACAATATTCAGTTTTTCGATAAAAGGTTAATATACTGAAGCCTATAATCTTTAGTGTGTTTTTTTTTAAATTTCTAACCACATTCTACGTTTGTATTAGTGTATTTCAAATTCTCTTTTATGGTACATGGGCATCGTTCGATTTTCGTAATCAGTTAATTTAGTAAAACTTTATATGCTCCCTAAATCAGTGGACAAACCATAATAAAATCCCTATTCTAGACAAATGGAGACACCAAAGGTTTCAAAACTCTCTGGCCATAATCATATGTTAGTTCTTGATACAACTATGCATTAAAACAATATTGTAATATTTTTTATTTTTTTTCTCAAAATCAAAGTGTTAACCCCTACAAAATATTCATTTTTTCGATAAATGGTTAGTAAACTGAAGCCTATAATCTTGAGTGTTTTTTTTTTAATTTCTAACCACATTCTACGTTTGTTTTAATTTATTTTAAATTTTCTTTCATGGAACATGAGCATCGTTTGATTTTTGTAATCAATTAATTTAGTAAAACTTCATCTGCTCCCTAAATCAATGGTCAAACCATAATATAATCCTTATTCTAGACAAACGGAGACACCAAAGGTTCCAAAACTCTCTGACCATAATCATATGTTAGTTCTTGATACAACTTTGCATTAAAGCAATATTGTAATATTTTTTTAGTTTTTCTCAAAATCCATTTGCTAACGCCTTACAAAATATTCAGTTTTTCAATAAATGGTTAATATACTGAAGCCTATAATCTTTAGTGTTGTTTTAAAAATTCTAACCACATTCTTCATTTTTATTAATGTATTCTAAACTCTCTTTCATGGTACATGGGCATCGTTCTATTTTTTTATCAGTTAATTTAGTAAAACATCACATGCTCCATATATCAATTGACAAAACCACAATAAAATTTTATTTTCTAGAGAAACGGAGACAACAAAGATTCCAAACCTCTCTGACCATCATCATATATTATTTCATGAAACAAATATGCATTAAAACATTATTATATTTTTTGAATTTTTCTCAAAATCTATGTGTTAACTCCTACAAAATATTCATTGTTTCGATAAATGGTTAATATACTGAAGCCTATAATCTTTAGTGTTTTTTTAAAAAAAATTCTAACCACATTCTACGTTTGTTATATTGTATTTTGAATTCTCATTCATGGAAAATGGGCATCGTTTTATTTTTGTAATCAGTTAATTTAGTAAAACTTCATATGCTCCCTAAATCAGTGGACAAACCATAATAAAATCCCTATTCTAGACAAACGGATACACCAAAGGTTCCAAAACTCTCTGACCATAATCATATGTTAGTTCTTGATGCAACTATGCATTAATAAAATATTTTAATATTTTTTGAATTTTTCTCAAAATCTATGTGTTAACACCCCTACAAAATATTCATTGTTTCGATAAATGGTTAATATACTGAAGCCTATAATCTTTAGTGTTTTTTTAAAAAAAATTCTAACCACATTCTACGTTTGTTATATTGTATTTTGAATTCTCATTCATGGAAAATGGGCATCGTTTTATTTTTGTAATCAGTTAATTTAGTAAAACTTCATATGCTCCCTAAATCAGTGGACAAACCATAATAAAATCCCTATTCTAGACAAACGGATACACCAAAGGTTCCAAAACTCTCTGACCATAATCATATGTTAGTTCTTGATACAACTACGCATTAAAACAATATTGTAATATTTTTTGAATTTTTCTCAAAATCTATATGTTAACCCCCTACAAAATAATCAGTTTTTCGATAAAAGGTTAATATATGGAAGCCTATAATATTTAGTGTTGTTTTAAAATTTCTAACCATATTCTACATTTGTATTAATGTATTCTAAAATGTTTTTCATGGTACATGGGCATTGTTCTTATTTTTAATCGGTTAATTTAGTAAAACTTCTTATACTCCTTAAATCAGGGGGTAAACCACAATAAAATTTATATTCTAGAGAAAAAGAAACAACAAAAATTTCAACACTCTCTGACCATAATCATATGTTAGTTCTTGATGCAACTATGCATTAATAAAATATTTTAATATTTTTTGAATTTTTCTCAAAATCTATATGTTAACCCCCTACAAAATAATCAGTTTTTCGATAAAAGGTTAATATATGGAAGCCTATAATATTTAGTGTTGTTTTTAAATTTCTAACCATATTCTACATTTGTATTAATGTATTCTAAACTCTCTTTCATGGTACATGGGCATCGTTCTATTTTTTAATCGGATAATTTAGTAAAATTTCATATACTCCAATCAATGGACAAACAAAAATAAAATCCCTATTCTAGATAAACGAAGCCAACAAAGGTTCCAAAATTCTGTGACCATAATCATATATTAGTTCTTGATACAACTATGCATTAAAACAATATTGCAATATTTTTTGAATTTTTCTCAAAATAAGTGTTAACCCCTATAAAATATTCAGTTTTTCTTTAAATGGTTAATATACTTTAGCCTATAATCTTTAGTGTTTTTTTTTAAACATTCAACCACATTTTACATTTGTATTAATGTATTTTAAACTCTCTTTCATTGTACATGTGCATCGTTCAATTTTTTATCAATCAATATAGTAATATTTTATATGCTCCCCAAATCAGTGGACAAACCATAATAAAATCCCTATTATAGAGAAACAGAGACAACAAAGGTTCTAAACCTCTCTGGCAATAATCAAATATTAGTTCATGATAAAACTATGCATTAAAATAATATTGTCTTATTTTTTGATTTTTCTCAAAATCTATGTGTTAACTCCTACAAAATATTCAGTTTTTCGATAAATGGTTAATATACTGAAGCCTATAATCTTTAGTGTTATTTTAAAATTTCTAACCACATTCTATATTTGTATTAATGTATTCTAAACTCTTTTTCATGGTACTTGGGCATTGTTCTTTTTTTTTAATCAGTTAATTTAGTAAAACTTCATATACTCCTTAAATCAGCGGATAAACCACAATAAAATTTCTATTCTAGAGAAATGGAGATAACAAAAGTTCCAAAACTCTCTGACTATAATCATATGTTAGTTCTTGATACAACTATGCATTAAAAAAATATTTAAATATTTTTGAATTTTTCTCAAAATCTATGTGTTAACCCCTACAAAATATTCAGTTTTTCGATAAATGGTTAATATACTGAAGCCAATAATATTTAGTGTTTTAAAATTTCTAACCACATTCTACGTTTGTATTAATGTATTCTAAACTCTCTTTCATGGTACATAGGCATCGTTCTATTTTTTATCAGTTAATTTAGTAAAACTTCATATGCTCCATAAATCAAAGGACAAAACCACAATAAAATCTCTATTCTAGAGAAACGGAGACAATAAAGATTCAAAACCTCTCTAACAATCATCATATGTTATTTCATGATACAAATATGCTTTAAAACAATATTATAATATTTTTTGAAATTTTCTCAAAATCTATGTGTTAACTCTTACAAAATATTCATTTTTCGATAAATGGTTAATATACTGAAGCCTATAATCTTAAGTGTGTTTTTTTTTTTTCTAACCACATTCTATATTTGTATTAATGTATTCTAAACTCTCTTTCATGGTACATAGGCATCGTTCTATTTTTTATCAGTTAATTTAGTAAAACTTCATATGCTCCATAAATCAAAGGACAAAACCACAATAAAATCTCTATTCTAGAGAAACGGAGACAATAAAGATTCAAAACCTCTCTAACAATCATCATATGTTATTTCATGATACAAATATGCTTTTATTTTTTGAATTTTTCTCAAAATCTATGTGTTAACCCCTACAAAATTTTCAATTTTTCGTTACATGGTTAATATACTGAAGCCAATAATATTTAGTCTTGTTTTACATTTTCTAAACACATTCTTCATTTGTATTAAAGTATTCTAAACTCTCTTTCATGGTACATGGGCATCATTCTATTTTTTAATCAGTTAATTTAGTAAAATTTCATACGGTCCCTAAATCAGTGGACAAACCATAATAAAATCCCTATTCTAGACAAACGGAGACACCAAAGGTTCCAAAACTCTCTGACGATAATCGTATGTTAGTTTTTGATACAACTATGCATTAAAACAATATTGTAATATTTTTTGAATTTATTCTCAAAATCTCTGTGTTACATGGTTAATATACTGAAACCTATAATCTTTAGTCTTGTTTTACAATTTCTAACCACATTCTTCATTTGTATTAAAGTATTCTAAACTCTCTTTCATGGTACATGGGCATCATTCTATTTTTTAATCAGTTAATTTAGTAAAACTTCATATGCTCCATAAATCAAATGACAAAACCACAATAAAATCTCTATTCTAGAGAAACGGAGACAACAAAGGTTCCAAACCTCTCTGGCCATAATCAAATATTAGTTCATGATAAAACTATGCATTAAGATTGTATTGTCTTATTTTTTGAATTTTTCTCAAAATCTACGTGTTAACCCCTATAAAATATTCAGTTTTTCTTTAAATGGTTAATATACTGTAGCCTATAATCTTTAGTGTTTTTTAAAACATTTAACCGCATTTTACAATTTGTATTAATGTATTCAAAACTCTCTTTTATTGTACATGTGCATCATTCAATTTTTTATTAATCAATTTAGTAAAATTTTATATGCTCCCCAAATCAGTGGACAAACCACAATAAAATCCCTATTCTAGAGAAACG
>NC_027751.1:604305-604643 GCF_000695525.1 Brassica oleracea var. oleracea
ATATTGTCTTATTTTTTGAATTTTTCTCAAAATCTATGTGTTAACTCCTAGAAAATATTCAGTTTTTCGATAAATGGTTAATATACTGAAGCCTATAATCTTTAGTGTTGTTTAAAAATTTCTAACCACATTCTATATTTGTATTAATGAATTCTAAACTCTTTTTCATGGTACTTGGGCATTGTTCTTTTTTTTAATCAGTTAATTTAGTAAAACTTCATATACTCCTTAAATCAGCGGATAAACCACAATAAAATTTATATTCTATAGAAATGGAGATAACAAAAGTTTCAAAACTCTCTGACCATAATCATATGTTAGTTTTTGAAACAACTATC
>NC_027751.1:604785-606563 GCF_000695525.1 Brassica oleracea var. oleracea
GTATTCTAAACTCTCTTTCATGGTACATGGGCATCGTTCTTTTTTTTATCAGTTAATTTAGTAAAACTTCATATGCTCCATAAATCAAATGACAAAACCACAATAAAATCTCTATTCTAGAGAAACGGAGACAACAAAGATTCAAAACCTGTCCGACCATCATCATATGTTATTTCATGATACAAATATGCATTAAAACAATATTATAATATTTTTTGAATTTTTTTCAAAATCTATGTGTTAACTCTTACAAAATATTCATTTTTTGATAAATGGTTAATATACTCAAGCCTATAATCATAAGTGTGTTTTTTTTTAATTTCTAACCACATTCTACGTTTGTTTTAATTAATTTTAAATTCTCTTTCATGGAAAATGGGCATCGTTTGATTTTTGTAATCAGTTAATTTAGTTAAACTTCATATGCTCCCTAAATCAGTGGACAAACCATAATAAAATCCCTATTCTAGACAAACGGAGACACCAAAGGTTCCAAAACTCTCTGACGATAATCATATGTTAGCTTTTGATACAACTATGCATTAAAACAATATTGTAATATTTGTTGAATTTTTTTCAAAATCTATGTGTTAACCCCTACAAAATATTCAGTTTTTCGATAAATGGTTAATATACTGAAGCCTATAATATTTAGTGTTTTAAAATTTCTAACCACATTCTACGTTTGTATTAATGTATTCTAAACTCTCTTTCATGGTACATGGGCATCATTCTATTTTTTAATCAGTTAATTTAGTAAAATTTCATACGGTCCCTAAATCAGTTGACAAACCATAATAAAATCCCTATTCTAGAGAAACGGAGACACCAAAGGTTCCAAAACTCTCTGACGATAATCATATGTTAGCTTTTGATACAACTATGCATTAAAACAATATTGTAATATTTGTTGAATTTTTTTCAAAATCTATGTGTTAACCCCTACAAAATTTTCAATTTTTCGTTACATGGTTAATATACTGAAGCCTATAATCTTTAGTCTTGTTTTACATTTTCTAAACACATTCTTCATTTGTATTAAAGTATTCTAAACTCTCTTTCATGGTACATGGGCATCATTCTATTTTTTAATCAGTTAATTTAGTAAAATTTCATACGGTCCCTAAATCAGTTGACAAACCATAATAAAATCCCTATTCTAGATAAACAGAGACCCCAAAGGTTCCAAAACTCTCTGACCATAATCATATGTTAGTTCTTGATACAACTATGAATTAAGACAATATTGTAATATTTTTTGAATTTTTCTCAAAATCTATGTGTTAACCTATAATCTTTAGTGTTTTTTAAAAAACTTTAACCACATTTTACATTTGCATTAGTGTATTCTAAACTCTCTTTCATTGTACATGTGCATCGTTCAATTTTTTATCAATCAATTTAGTAATATTTTAAATGCTCCCCAAATTAGTGGACAAACCACAATAAAATCCTTATTCAAGAAATAGACACAATAAAAGTTTCAAACCTCTTTGACCATCATCATATGTTAGTTCATGATACAACTATTTATTAAAAAATATTTTCATATTTTTTGAGTTTTTCTCAAAATCTATGTGTTAACCCCTATAAAATAATCAGTTTTTTGATAAATAGTTAATATATTGAAGTCTATAATCTTTAGTGTTGGTTTAAAATTTCTAACCACATTCTACATTTGTATTAATGTAATCTAAACTCTTTTTCATGGTACTTGGGCATCGTTCTTAGTTTTTAATCAGTTAATTTAGTAAAACTTGATATACTCCTTAAATCAG
>NC_027751.1:606663-624022 GCF_000695525.1 Brassica oleracea var. oleracea
CAAGAAAGAAGACCAAAGTGTGAATTCTAAATCTCTCCCATTCTGCAACTCATAAACACCAAAAAAAGCTTCGTTCAATTTACTTCAATGGGAAAAAATCTCTGTGCATCGTCCTCCCAACCAAACATGATTTCTCCATCATCGAGCTTTAAACCAACGTAAGTTTTTTTTTTCTTATTTCATCTGTACTTTTTAAGATTTCTATATGCATATACACACTTATATATGTAAGTGGTACGTACGTGAAGTGATGTTTGTATATACGTGACTCTTTTTTCGCAGATTAAACGATCAAGATTATATGGAACTGGTTTGCGAAAATGGGCAGATTCTTGCAAAGAGTCGAAAAACCAACAACAACGGCTATTTTCAGAATCAACGAAGGCAATCGATATTGGATTTGTACGAGACCGAGTACGATGAGAGTTTCAAGAAAAACATCAAGAATCTTGAAGAGACACAAGTTGTTCCTGTGAGTGGCGAACAGACGAATAATAAAAAGAGGACTAAACCCTCCAAGAATGAATTAGAGAGAGCTCTTTTGACAGGCAACAAACGTTTTGAGTCACCAACATTGAATGATGATTCTTTGAAAGGTTTAAAAAATGTTGAAGTTATCAAAGCTCCTCCTGATGAGCAATCTGAAGCTGTTGGAAGATCCACAAAATTGTATTTTACGCCTTCATCTATGCTTTCTCGAAGAACTTCTAGAGATCTAAGTATTTCTTTAAAGAAGAGGAAGTGTGGAGACAATGAAGAAGAAGAAGAAGAAACAACTTATCTAAGTAATGTAAGATTAAGTGGATGGTTCATTAGTTTTTTCTTAATTCTCTTATATGTTGGATCCTCATTTTTTTTTTCTCTTGTTATGCAGAGTTCGGATGATGAATCAGATGATGCTAAAACACGAGTTCCTGCGAGAACAAGAAAGACTATGGCTAAGAGAAAACGAAGCACTGAAGTCCATAGGTTATCTGAAAGAGTGAGTCTATAGCATTATATACACTATTAACTCAAGAAATTTCACCTTAACAAAAAAAAATTATGAATTCAAATGAAATGAAACTAATGGAAATAATATGCAATACAGAAGCGAAGACACGAGATCAGCAAGAAAATGCATGCTTTGCAGGATCTACTACCTAACTGTTACAAGGTTTGAGATTACTTAAAACTAAATTACATTACATTGTTACTTAGAGAGTTAATCTTCTCTTGGTGGAGATTTCTGAATATATGTTTTATATATATTATAGGATGATAAGGTATCATTGCTGGACGAGGCGATCAAATGTATGAGGACTCTTCAACTTCAAGTTCAGGTAATCAAAATAATACATCAATTCAGTAAAGTCTCATGGACATTCATGTCTACAGAAAAAAAAAAAACTATTTAGTACTAAAGTGTTTTTCTTATCAAATTTTCTTTTGTTTTGCGTTTGGCTTTTAATTCTAAGATATAAAAATGATTCTCGATTAAATCACTAAAAATAATTGAAAACTATAAACGTAAACACTAATGAACAATCATAATATTTTGCTACAATTTTTTTAGATGTTAGATAGTACCTAACATGTCCTAATAATCGTTTACAGATGATGAGTATGGGAAATGGATTAATACAACCATCTGTGATGCTACCAATGGGTAATTACTCTCCCATGGGTCTAGGAATGCATATGGGCGCAGCAGCAACAACACCATCACTACCACAATTTATGCCTATGGACGTTCAAGGAACCGGTTTTCTTGGGATTAACAATGCATCATCACAAATGCTAAGTGCCTTTCTTAATCATCCCACAGGACTAATACCAAACTCTCCCATCTTTTCTCCATTAGAAAGCTGCTCTCAGCAACTGGTCACTCCTTCATGTTTTCCTGAGACTCAAACTACTTCCTTTAGTCAGTTTCCAATGTCTGGGTCGACCACGAACTTCGAAGATGCTATGCAGTTTAGAGGAAGCAGTGGTTATTAATCATTGTTCGCTGAACTTAAAGATTTGTAGATAGTTGATGATGTCTATTATTTTCAAAGTGGACGTACAATGTTCAACTATATAAGCTATAACTTGAATCATGGAGTGTATAACAGTCTCAAATAGAGGATATGCATTTGCATAAATAATAACAAAAAAAGAATTGCACAATAAGTGAAAACAGAACATGAATGTATTCTAGATAATGTACGTACGTCTGGTCTGATCAGAGGATAGCAGATTAGGGTTTCTAAACTTTCCTAATTTCCTCAATATGGTTTTTTTTTTCCAGTGGTAATGAAATTAAACGGCTTCGAGAACCTCGGGCTTGACGGGCTTTTTAGTGGACTTAATATTCTTTATTAAGAAAATTCTTTTTCTGACAACCTTTATTAAGAATTATGAAACGCCGAAAACAGAGGAGTTAAGTGATGAAGATAAACTCAACCATTGGAGCACAAAAAAAATTGTTTAGCTAAGTCTTTTAACTAGCTTTTAATATTTTAAAAGTCATTAAAAGACTTTAAGTGGGTATATGGGTTAAAAGATGCTCTCACAAGTCTCATATGGACATAGAATTTCTTATATTATTTTCTTGAATAAAGGCTTTCAAATTAAAAAACATAAACTATTACGAGATAAAATTATGAGTTTTATAGTTGGATAAAGTTTGCATGAAACAAGTTTCATGAATCATTGAATCTCAACCTATGAAACGACAACGGTAAAGACTAGAATAACCAATAGAACAATGAAAGACAATATCTAGTGATAAGAACCACGGCCACGGCGACCACGTTTTCCTCTCCCTCGAATAGTCTTCCATTCTATATCTTGGTATTTAATAGGAAGTTTTGTCTCTCTCCCACCTCTTGTCAAGCTGAGCGACTGGATGGCTCTGTCACAACTTCATCCACGTGACCTAACACTTCAATTTCTTATATTATTAGCGGCTGGTATATGGTACATTAATGTGAAGATTCTTTCTTCAAAAACGATGACTCCTGTTTAAAAGTTAACATGATACTCAAAGAAAGTGGATGGTTAAATCTGAACCAATTCTTTTAGAATATAAAAATGAAAAATATTAACTACTTTTAAAATATGAAGCAATGCATAGTAGTAACTAGTAACACAGGAAACGGAAAAGGGTTTCATCTGGAACTCCACATCTTTTTTAAAAAAAATGTCTATTACGTAACAAAATATGCCACAGAAACATTTTGAAACTACGCTATCTTTTATTTTTTTATTTTTTTTTATTTTTGTAACACTGAATCTACGCTATTACATACCATATATGCAAGGTTCACTTTATTTAACTAATTACTTTTTCCCCAAAATGGAAATAAACAGACGTTTCTGCTTACTTCACATGTTCACGATAGAAGTCACTCTCCTTACACTCATTTTACAAATTCAAAGTACAGGATTTATATATGCATGTATGTATGTCATGTGTAAGCGTTAGAACACTAAAAAAAAATTATATACATAACCAAAAAAGTTTGTTCTTTCAATGGAGATCATAATATCACACTTGACGCTAAATTGGCAGTACTTGTCCTGCTCCTTGTTGTTCTCAGGATATTCGATGCTTTTATGATCCTTGTTTGGCAGCCATTAATGGTAACCATAAGATTCAAGAAACAAGGAATCGATGTGTTTAGGTCACAAGAAGAGCTTAAAAAGTGTTATTCCAAATCCTTCAAAGGTTCAGACTTGGCCTATCTGCCAAGTTTAAGCACGAACAGGTAGATTACCCCACTGTTCAACCTCAGTACGGCTTACCGGCCCGTAACACTCCAGCCTCTGGATGTCTAAATGAAAGTACTTATCTCTCCCTTATGTGTATTAGAACTTAGAAGTCTTCAAATCGTTCGGCCATTGAAAATCCTAGTGAGCTTAGACCTAATCAAAGAATTGGGCTTTTGCAATCACAATTTGAAGCCTTTGTGGGATTATTAAATATTAATCTATTAAGCGTTACAAGAGTTTAGTAGTGTGATGTGTGCTTGCTTTATACTGCTAACTGATATTACTTAAAAGCTAAAGGAGAAGCAAGACTATTGACATTAACATAGATAATTGGAAACTATAGTGTTTTCATCTTGATCTTATCCTAAATAAGAAAGCAACTTGAAACTATGAGTAATTGACAATTGGTGCGCTCAAAGAGAACTTTTTAAGACAAAAGACACTTTAACTGAAATAGCAAAACTTCTTTTAACTCAAAAGTTTGTCAAATAATCAAGGGAAGTTTACTACGTTCGTAGCAAATCCAAAAGAGTTAGGTTCTACTACACATCAATAATTGTTTCAAAATAACAGTCTTTATCAAATTTTATTACAGAATAGCAAAATACCAATGTTAGTGGTGCCTAATAACCAACAAACAAAAAAAGAAGTCTGGATCGGTGCTAGTGTTTATATTTGTTTATATTAAACATCGTTGTCCTTTGGAGAGGGCGACGTCTTTATAAAATGTAAGATTCTCTGCATGTCACATAAAGCAACATGTATAACTCTGTTTCTTACTTGTAAAGCTTCGAGAAGATAAGATTATTGCATAAGCAATGACCTCATATCTATTTCCTCCACTACCCAGCCAGAATAAAAACCTATTTTTCTTTCATAAACAGCATATTATTTTATGAGACTTATTTTTTTAAAAACAATACGTAAAAATATGCATTTACTGTTTCCACCACACATTTTTTGTTATAAATTATGGTCTTCAAAATGGGAAAAATACTTTATTTTCGGATGGCCAAGGTATCACAACATATACGTGTCAAGTTCTCATGAGATGCGTTAGATTTTCGTAACGTAAATAAATAGAAGTGTTTGTGCTCATCAGAACACACAAGTCACTGACCTTCCAACACTCACAACAACAACTTCAACACACCAAACCAAACTTGGGCACTCAAATAAATAAATATAAACTTTACTTTTGTTTTGTCTTTCGATGGAGCTCTTGAGCACAACCACTCTCTTAGCCCTAGCTCTCCTGCTCCTTGTAATTCCGAAGATATACAAATCTTGTTGGATCCTTGTTTGGCGGCCATGGATGCTATCCAGAAAATTCAAGAAACAAGGAATCTCTGGCCCAAAATACAAGATCCTGCATGGAAACCTCCGCGAGATAAGGACGTTGAAGCAAGAAGCTAAGCTTACGGTTCTTGATCTAAACTCCAACGATATCTTCCCTCGCGTTTTACCTCATTTTCACCAATGGAGGTCTCAATACGGTACCGTTTCCATTTCTCTCTCTCTCTCTCTGTTTCTCTGTCTATTCTAATGATGCGTAACTCACAAGTTAGCAACGGTATATGTGTTATTAGGAGAGACGTTTCTTTACTGGCAAGGAACAGAGCCGAGGATATTCATCTCAGATCATGAACTTGTCAAACAGATCTTATCAAACAAATTTGGTTTCTATGTTAAACCAAAGACAAGACCCGAGGTCCTTAAACTTGCTGGTAATGGACTCGTCTTTGCCAATGGTATTGATTGGGTTCGTCATAGACGTATCTTAAATCCTGCCTTCTCCATGGACAAACTAAAGGTGTTTTTAACAGACTTTTCTCTTACCATATTGACTATATATATATATATAACATAGATAAATATTTACTAAACTTTTTGTAATTTTTTTCATACTACTGATCAGCTTATGACCAAATTAATGGTGGATTGTACTTTGAGGATGTTCGAGGAGTGGAGAAAACAGATGAATGATGGTGAAAAAGAGCAAGTGGTGATGATGAACGTCGAGTTTAAGAGATTAACCGCTGATATTATAGCGACTGCTGCGTTTGGAAGCAGTTATGCTGAAGGAATTGAAGTGTTTAAATCACAAAGGGAGCTGCAAAAGTGTTGTGCTGCTTCTGTTACTAATGTCTATATCCCTGGAACCGAGTAAGTGTATATATAATCACTCTTTTTTCTCGTTTATCGATCAATTCTAGGGTTTTGAAGATTGAATTTGTTTTCTTGTGCCACAAGGTACCTTCCTACGCCTTTGAATCTTAAAATATGGAAGCTTAATGGGAAAATAAACAACTCCATCAAAAGAATCATCGATGCGAGGCTAAAAGCAAAATCCAAGAACGTAGAGAAAGATTATGGAAACGATCTTCTTGGAATCATGTTAGCATCTGCAAGATCTAACGTGTCTGAGAAAAAGATGAGCATTGATGAGATCATAGAGGAATGCAAGACGTTCTTCTTCGCGGGGCACGAGACTACTGCGAATCTATTAACATGGACTTCAATGCTGCTTAGCTTGCACCAAGATTGGCAAGAGAAGCTCAGAGAAGAGGTTTTCAATGAATGCGGTAAAGACAAGATCCCTGATTCAGACAACTGCTCCAAACTCAAACTGGTAAATGCACCTTGCAAAGTGTTTCTTGCGCGCGAAGAAACCTCTTCCATTTTTAACCTAACTGCAATTAACCTATGCAGATGAACATGGTGCTGATGGAAACACTTCGTCTGTACGGACCAGTGTTGAATATGATCCGGTCAGCATCACAAGACATGAAGCTAGGAAGCCTAGTGATCCCTAAAGGCACAACCATAGTCGTCCCCATTGTGAAGATGCACAGAGACAAAGCCGTTTGGGGAAGTGACAGTGATAAATTCAATCCGCTGCGGTTTGAAAACGGCGTTTCGCGAGCCGCTAATCACCCAAACGCCTTCCTCGCGTTCTCATTAGGTCCTAGAGTTTGCATTGGCCAAAACTTTGCCCTGATGGAAGCTAAGACCGTTCTCACCATGATTCTTCAACGTTTCCGGTTTAATATCTCCGACGAGTATAAGCACGCCCCGGCAGATCACCTCACTCTTCAGCCACAGTTCGGTTTACCAGTAATGCTTCAACCTATCAACTAGTGGAAGTAACAACAACAACTGCATCCACTTCTGTATATTGACCTTCAAAAGGCTAAAGATATTGAGCTTAATTATGAAATCATTTTGGGCACGGCTCAATAATTAATATGTGTCAGGTTAGCAGGCCCATTAAAGACTAAAGTCAAAGTGACCGGTCAAAACGATCCTACGGTCAGTTTGCTTCTGAATTTGAGCTACGAGCCACCATCAAATAAATCCACATCCTACTGATAATTTAGAAATATATCGGTGTCGTAATTATATTTTGATTAGAAATTGACCAATATAATAAAGAAATTACTTGTTAGTTTATAAGAAGACGTAAATATCTTATGGGTCCAGTCTGGTATACACGTTGGTTCATGATTCGATAAAAAAAATCATTGAAAACGCACAAGTTTAAATAATAGAATAGGTATTAATTAAATGAATTATTTCGTTAGGGATGAATAGTGAAAGAAAATAAAATCAATTAAATACAAAAATGAGGATCCACATGAATAAACTTTTGGAGAGGAGTGACGGAGAAAAGTGTAGGCCACATATGACCATCCCTGCCGGCACCACTAACTCTCTTTAACATTATCTGTGTAATTAATAATGAGAATGATATCTACCATTTGTTCACACCACATACTTTATTTGATGCAAAATAAGCCAAACAAATAGATACACTTGCTTAGATGTAACTATTTCATTAAATTTTCAACTACATTTATGATTTTCCAAACGGTTTTTGTGTGTGTAATTGGTAAATGCAAAGATAGTATATTTTACATTTTTTGGTTTTTCTTCGCTTAATTTTACGATATATCGTGGATTTTTTTTTTTTTTGGATTTAAGAACTAAAAATCACAAAGAATTAATCAGTAAAACAGTTTTGTATATTGTATAAAACATCGCACAGTTGTTTTTTTTTTTTTTTTGGCTAAAAATTGCATAGGTGTGATATTATCAAATTATTAACTGACGGATATCTTTATATAGCTACGGAATTGCCTTCAACAAGCAAAGCATATATGGGACCAACTTTGCCCCAAAAAATAAAAATAAAATAAAATATGGGACCAACCTTGGTTGTGTCAAGAAGGTGGCAGTTTTGAAACTTCAAAGGTCCTAAAGAAGAATCAGCGTTATAGAAAATACTAGTTCAGATCATATGATATATTATCCATACTAACAAAGATGTATCAAACGGTCGATTACCTAAAGCTATACTTTTGGATTATGTATCTAACTACGCGTTACAAGTGTCGCTAGTTATATCGCTGAGAATGATATATTTGTAAAATGTCTAAATAGTCAGTCAGTCTAAATTATTTCATTCTGAAAAAATATTATAGCGGTCACTAATCTGGTGACGTTAAAGACCAAAAAGTGTCAAATTTTCTAAGCAAATTAGAAGACAGTCGATATTAAGATAAAACAACCTTGGTGAGTTTCTAAGAAACTCATTCAGATAATACGACATTGATTATTTAGTATTTAAAAAATTCAAATCAAATCAACTACAGAGGGCAAATACGTAAATCATGCAAAGTCCAAAACTCCATATAAATAGGACCGTATAGATATAGCTCGAATTGACAGACGGAAATAAAAACACTCTCAAAACGTTACAAAACCTCTTCACTTTCTTTTTGCTACCCTTTAATTAATGGCGTCTGACGAGAGCATGGTGATGAACTCTTCTTCAGTTCTAGACGAAGAGTACGACGATACAGAAGATGGGTTTCATTACCAGACCAGACAAAGTAGTTTGTCTAGGTTATCTATCTGCACGAGCTCCTTCCACGACGACGACGATGAAGATAACTTCACAAGTCAACCTTCTGAACTGGGTACCTTCATGTCTGAGCTGTCTCTGGAGAGCTTCGACGACGTAGGAGCCGAGGCTGACGGAGAAATCTCCGACGGTGAAGATTCAGATTCCGATAAGGAATCTTCAGGGTTCTACTCTCTCCCGACGATCATGTCTCGCCGGAGAAGAAAAGTCAACGAGGTGACGAACGTCGATGGCAGTACTGTAGTTAAGCAGAGAAGCTACGGTCACGGTTTTAACGGTGTGGAGGGAGACGGAGACGGAAAACGTTACGGAGGAGAGTTGACGCTGTTAACTAATGTTAAAGGAGGAAAGAAGTCGATGAAGATGGGTTTTGAGGAAGTGAAGGCTTCTAGAGATCTCGGGTTCGACGTGGAAGTTTCGGGTCGGGTTTCAGTATCCAACGGGTCAAACCGGGAGACTCAGACAACTAGTGGAAGCAACTCTCCGATTGCCAACTGGCGTATCTCGAGCCCTGGAGATGATCCGAAGGAGGTTAAGGCGAGACTGAAGATGTGGGCACAAGCAGTTGCTTTAGCTTCTGCATCACGTTAAAGCTTTCTTATGTTAGGATTGTTCGTTCGAATATTTAGGTTTTTATTAGTTTTATGAGTTACTATAAGTTTTTTTCTTGAATCTGTAAGTTTGTAAATACCAAAGGTATAACTATTTTTTTTTGTTCAATGTTGAAAAAAAAAGCTTTAAATTCATGCCACCTAATCCCTCGAAATTTTCTTACTAAGGTCATCTCCAATGGGAGGTTCTACCAATGGGGTTCTAAACATTTATATGTGTGTATGTATATATTATATAAGTGTATGTATGTGTGGAGATTGGGAAGAACCTCATGCTGTGGAAATTGGGAAGAACCTCATGCAAAAGTTCTAAAAATTAGCATTGAAGGTTCAATGCCCAGGTTCACACCATTCCCAAAAAAAAAAATATTATAACATTCTCATTTTTATGAACTCACCCCTTGCAGGTTCGCTGGGATGAAATCGGTTCATCACTGTAACGCGGATCCCACACCACGTGGCGGCTTGCGATTGGTCCGCTTATTTATTTATTTTTTTTAAAAAAAAATCAAACGGAAAAACTTAAAAAAATAATAATAAAAAATTAAAGTTAAGATCCCCTAAAAATTCATTGATGGAGATGCTCTAAATCTTGGCGAAATATGGGGGGAACGGATTGAATACTATAAATGGCACATGGATATGAAACTTTTCATCACCACGCACCAACTAGATTAGCTGATTCAGTCAAAGATACCTTAATATTGTAAGTTTCACCAACTTTCATAGAAGAAATGCATACACTTTCAAGCTTTCTGCTGCAAATCACAATCGTGTGAGACAGGTAAATGTGATGATTTTGTGATCTATTTCCCAATTACTCATTTTATTTTGGATCCTCATTTTTTTTATTGCATTTTCTTGATTTATTTTGTGATGATTTTGTCACTCAAGAGCCACACACTACCATCCATGCCGGCACGGCTAACTCTCTACACATTAGTTGTGTAATTAATTATGAAAATGATATCTATGATTTGTTCACACCACACACTTTTTTGATGCAAAATAGGCCAAAAAAGCACATGCTTAAATGTAACCATTTCATTAATTTTTCAACTATATTTATGATATTTCAAACCTTTTTTGTGCGTTATTGGTAAATGCAAACATAATGTACTTCAATTCTTATAGAATGTGTATGAGTTAGGGTCATGGAAGATCAGTAGTGGAAATTTCTTGGTTAAAACAATTAAAATCATAAGTAGTTATTTAGAGTTTCTCCAATGGTGGTATTTAAACATATATTTCATCTTTTAATAAAAGAAAAAGAAAAAGAAAAAGAAAATAGGAGAGATAAACATGAAAAGTTTTTAAATAACATACTTTCGGAATCGCTTCTGAAACTTTGAGACCACTTGTCCTTCTTTCAATGGTGAACTTTTATGTAAAATAAACAAATTTAAATAAATAAATAAATAACATGCATTAAAATAATATTTTTTGAATGTTTAGAACTCTAAATAATCATTTTTACCGTTGGTCATGCCCTTGTGAAATCTTTTTTATAATGTATCTGTAGAAAACATCAGAAAGGCTTTAGGTGTTGATGCTATCAAATTATCAATTCACATAACTACTAAATTGCTCCCAACAAGCAAACCATATTGGGCCAACCATGGCTGTATCAAGAAGGGGGCAGTAACGAAACTTCAGACATCCTAAAGAAGATCCCAGGTTATGGAAAATTATAGTTTGTATCATTATGACATATTATCCATACTAACAAATATGTATCAGACGGTCGGTTACCTAAAGCTAACTAATGGATTATACATCTAAACACCCTTTAGAAGTGTCACTAGCTATATCGTAGAGAGCCATAGCTTTTGAAATGTATGAATAGTTAGTCAGTCAGCTTCTAAATTATGTAATCAAGATAAATTACTAATCTGGTGAAGTTAATAAAGACCAAAAAAGTGTCGAATTTTCTAAGCAAATTAGAAGGCAGTCTACATAAAATAAAACCACCACCCATGGTGAGTTTAAGTCCTGGAGATGATCCAAATGAGGTTAAGGCGAGACTGAAGATGTGGGCACAAGCAGTAGCTTTAGCTTCTGCGTCACGTTAAGCTTCTTATGTTGGGGTTTGTCAACGACCAAATGAAGAGGATAAGATGAGGTGTTGGGCCTAGATGGAATTTGTGATGAAAATAGGCCCAATACTCATCATTATTTCCAGCAATCCAGGCCCAATATTAATTTAGTTGTTTAGTTAGGAGATTGATCAATTGGAAAGCTTTGACCAATTAGGATTAGGAAAATTTTAGGGATATATTCTTGTTTGAGTTAAAGCAAATTTGTAAAACTCTTAATTTATAGTGAATAAAAAACAAAGACATTTTTGGTATCAAACTAATTTTAAAAATAATTAGCACTAACTAAGGTTTTAATTAGGTCTGGTAGGCTTCCGCATATTAACCATTTACCGAAAAACTAAATATTTTGTAGGGTTTAACACATAGATTTTGAGAAAAATTCAAGAAATATGACAATATTGTTTTAATGCATAGTTGTATCATGAAATAACATATGATGATGGTCAGAGAGATTTGGAACCTTTTTTGTCTTCGTTTCTCTAAAATAGCGATTTTATTGTGGTTTGTCAACTGATTTAAGGAGCATATGAAGTTTTACTAGATTAGTTGATAAAAAAAAAACAGAACGATACCCATGTACCATGAAAGAGAGATTAGAATACATTAATACAAATGTAGAATGTGGTAAGAAATTTTAAAACAACACAAAAAATATAGGTTTCAGTATATTAATCATTTACCGAAAAACTGAATATTTTGTAGGGGTTAACACATAGATTTTGAGAAAAAATCTAAAAATAGGATAATATTGTTTTGATGCATAATTGTATCATGAACTAACATATGATGATGTTCATATAGGTTTGAAACCTTTGTTTTCTCCGTTTCTCTAGAATAGGGATTTTATTGTGGTTTGTCCACTGATTTAGTGAGCATATGAAGTTTTACAAAATTAATTGATAAAAAATTAGAACGACGCCCATTTACCATGTAAAAGAGTTTAAAATACATTAATACAAATTTAGAATGTGGTCAAAAATTTTAAAAAACACTAAAAATTATAGGCTTTAGTATATTAACTATTTACCAAAAACTGAATATTTTGTGGGGGGGGGGGGTTAACACATAGATTTTGAGAAAAATTCAAAAAATATGATAATATTTTTTTAATGCATAGTTGTATCATGGACTAAAATATGATGATATTCAGAGAGGTTTGAAACCTTTGTTGTCTCCGTTTCTCTAGAATAAAGATTTTATTGTGGTTTGTCCACTAATATAGGGAGCATATGAAATTTTACTAAATTAATTGATAAAAAAAATAGAACAACGTCCATTTACCATATAAGAGAGTTTAGAATAAATTAATACAAATATAGAATGTAGTTAGAAACTTTAAAACAACACTAAAAATTATAGGCTTCAGTATATTAATCATTTACCGAAAAATTGAATATTTTGTAGGGGTTAATACATAGATTTTCAGAAAAATTCAAAAATATGACAATATTGTTTTAATGCATAGTTATATCATGAACTAACATATGATGATGGTCAGAGATGTTTGGAACCTTTGGTGTCTCCGTGTATTTAGAATAGGGATTTTATGGTGGTTTATCCACTAATTTAAAGAGCATATGAAGTTTTAGTAAATTAATTGATAAAAAAATAGATGCTCATTTACCATGTAAAATACTTTAGAATACATTAATACAAATGTAGAATATGATTAGAAATTTTAAAACAACACTAAAAATTATAGGCTGTATATTAACTATTTACCGAAAAACTGAATATTTTGTAGGGGTTAATACATAGATTTTGAGAAAAAAAATTCAAAAACTATGATAGTATTGTTTTAATGCATAGTTGTATCAGGAACTAACATATAATGATGGTCAGAGAGGTTTCGAACCTTTGTTGTCTCAATTTCTCTAAAATAGGGATTTTCTTGTGGTTTGTCCATTGATTTAGGGAGCATATTAAGTTTTACTAAATTAATTGATAAAAAATAGAACGACGCCCATTTACCATGTAAAAGAGTTTAGAATACATTAATAAAAATATAGAATGTGGTTAGAAATTTTAAAACAACACTAAAAATTATAGGCTTCTGTATATTAACCATTTACCGAAAAACTTAATATTTTGTAGGGGTTAGTTAACACATATATTTTGAGAAAAATTCAAAAAATATGATAATATTGTTTTAATGCATAATTGTATCATGAACTAACATACGATGATGATCAGAGAAGTTTGGAACACTTGTTGTCTCCGTTTCTCTAGAATATAGATTTTATTGTGGTTTGTCCACTAATTTAGGGAGCATATGAAGTTTTACTAAATTAATTAATAAAAAAATAGAACGACATCCATTTACCATGTAAGAGAGTTTAGAATACATTAGTACAAATATAGAATGTGGTTAGAAATTTTAAAACAACACTAAAAATTATAGGCTTTAGTATATTAACCATTTACCGAAAAACTGAATATTTTGTAGGGGGTTAACACATAGATTTTGAGAAAAATTTAAAAAAATATGATAATATTGTTTTAATACATAGTTGTATCATGAACTAACATATGACAATGGACAAAAAGGTTTGGAACCTTTATTGTCTCCGTTTCTCTAGAATAGGAATTTTATTGTGGTTTGTCCACTGATTTAGGGAGTTTATGAAGTTTAACTAAATTAATTAATAAAAAAATAGAACGATGTCCATTCACCATGTAAGAGAGTTTAGAATACATTAATGCAAATGTAGAATGTGGTTAGAAATTTTAAAACAACACTAAAATTATAGGTTTCAGTATATTAACTATTTACCGAAAACTGAATATTTTGCTGGGGTTAACATATAGATTTTGAGAAAAATTCAAAAAATAGGATAATATTGTTTTAATGCATAGTTGTACCATGAACTAAAATATGATGATGGTTAGAGAGGTTTGAAACCTTTGTTGTTCCCGTTTCTCTAGAATAAAGATTTTATTGTGGTTTGTGCACTAATATAGGGAGCATATGAAGCTTTTCTATATTAATTGATAAAAAAATAGAACGACGCTCATTTACCACGCAAGAAAATTCAGAATACATTAATACAAATGTAGAATATGGTTAAAAATTTAAACACAACACTAAGAATTATCGGCTTCAGTATATTAACAATTTACCGAGAAACTGAATATTTTGTAGGGGTTAACACATATTTTGAGAAAAATTCAAAAATATGACAATATTGTTTTAATGCATAGTTGTATTATGAAATAACATATGATGATGGTCAGAGAGGTTGGAACTTTTTTTCTCTTTTTTTTCTCTGAAATAACGATTTTATTGTGGGTTGTCCACTGATATTGAGAGCATATGAAGTTTTACTAAATTAATTGATAAAAAATTGAACGACTCCCATTTACCATGTAAGAGAGTTTAGAATACATTAATAAAAATAGAATATGGTTAGAAGTTTTAAAAAATACTAAAATTATAAGCTTTAGTATATTAACCGTTTACCGAAAAAACTGAATATTTTGTAGGGGCTAACACATAGATTTTGAGAAAAATTAAAAAAAAAATTAGATAATATTGTTTTAATGCATAGTTGTATCATGAACTAACATATGATGATGGCTAGAGAGGTTTGGAACATTTGTTGTCTCCGTTTCTATAGAATACAGATTTTACTGTCGTTTGTCTACTTATTTTGGGAGCATATGAAGTTTTAGAAAATTAATTGAAAAAATAGAACTACGTCCATTTAGAGTTTAGAACACATTAATACAAATAT
This sequence comes from Brassica oleracea var. oleracea, assembly GCF_000695525.1. Lineage (NCBI taxonomy): Eukaryota > Viridiplantae > Streptophyta > Magnoliopsida > Brassicales > Brassicaceae > Brassica > Brassica oleracea. The sequence continues at coordinate 621,773 of NC_027751.1, forward strand.
AGAATGTGGTTAGAAATTTTAAAACAACACTAAAAATTATAGGCTTTAGTATATTAACCATTTACCGAAAAACTGAATATTTTGTGGGGTTAACACATAGATTTTGAGAAAAATTTAAAAAATATGATAATATTGTTTTAATTCATAGTTGAACTAACATATGACGATGTTCAATGAGGTTTGAAACATTTGTTGTCTCTGTTTCTCTAAAATATGGATTTTATTGTGGTTTTTCCACTGATTTATGGAGCGTATAAAATTTTACTAAATTAATTGATAAAGAAATAGAACGATGCCCATTTACCTTGTAAGAGATTTTTGAATACATTAATACAAATGTAGAATATGGTTAGAAATTTTGAAGCAACACTAAAAATTATAGGCTTCAGTATATTAATCATTTACCGAAAAACTGAATATTTTGTATGGGTTAACAAATAGATTTTGAGAAAAAATAAAAAAATATGATAATATTGTTTTAATGCATAGTTTTATCATGAACTAACATATGATGATGGTCAGAAAGGTTTGGAACATTTGTTTTCTCCGTTTCTCTAGAATGGAGATTTTATTGTGGGTTGTCCACTGATTTACGGAGCATATGAAGTTTTACTAAATTAATTGATAAAAAATAGAACGACGCCCATTTACCATGTAAGAGAGTTTAGATTACATTAATACAAATATAGAATCTGGTTATAAATTTGAAAACAACACTAAAAATTATAGGCTTCAGTATATTAACCATTTAACAAAAAGCTGAATATTTTGTAGGGGTTAGTTATCACATAGATTTTGAGAAAAATTTAGAAAATATGATAATATTGTTTCAAAGCATATTTGTATCATGAACTAACATACGAAGATAGCCAGAGAGGTTTGGAACACTTGTTATCTCCGTTTCTCTAGAATAGAGATTTCATTGTGGTTTGTCCACTGATTTAGGGAGCGTATGAAGTTAACTAAATTAATTGATAAAAAAAAAGAACGGCGCCCATTTACCATGTAAGAGAGTTTAGAATACATTGATAAATATAGAATATGATTAGAAGTTTGAAAACAATACAAAAAATTATAAGCTTTAGTATATTAACCATTTAACAAAAATTGAATATTTTGTAGGGGTTAACACATAAATTTTGAGAAAAAATTCAAAAAATAAGTTAATATTGTTTTAATGCATAGTTGTATCATGAACTAACATGAGATGATGGTCAGAGAGGTTTGGAACATTTGTTGTCTCTCTTTCTCTAGAATAGGGATTTTATTGTGGTTTGTCCACTGATTTAGAGAGAATATGAAGTTTTACTATATTAATTGATAAAAAATAGAACGATGCCCATTTACGATGTAAGAGAGTTTAGAATACATAAAATCAAAAATAGAATGTGGTTAGAAATTTTAAAACAACCATAAAAATTATAGGCTTTAGTATATTAACCATTTACCGAAAAACTGAATATTTTATAGGGGTTAACACATAGATTTTGAGAAACAAATTTAAAAATATGATAATATTGTTTTAATGCATAGTTGTATCATGAACTAACATATGACGATGTGCAAAGAGGTTTGAAACCTTTGTTGTATCTGTTTCTCTAGAATATGGATTTTATTGTGGTTTTTCCATTGATTTATGGAGCATATAAAGTTTTACTAAATTATTTGATAAAGAAACAGAACGACACCCATTAACCATGTAAGAGATTTCAGAATACATTAATACAAATGTAGAATATGGTTAGAAATTTTAAAACAACACTAAAATTTATAGGCTTCAGTATATTAATCATTTACCGAAAAACTGAATATTTTGTATGGGTTAACACACAGATTATGAGAAAAAAATTAAAAAATATGATAATATTTTTTTAATGCATAGTTGTATCATGAACTAACATATGACGATGTTCAAAAAGGTTTGGAACCTTTGTTGTCTCCGTTTCCCTAGAATATGGATTTTATTGTGGTTTTTCCACTGATTTATGGAGCATATAAAATTTTACTCAATTAATTGATAAAGAAATAGAACGACGCCCATTTACCATGTAAGAAATTTCAGAATACATTAATACAAATGTAGATTATGGTTAGAAATTTTAAAACAACACTAAAAATTATAGGCTTTAGTATATTAACCATTTACCGAAAAACTGAATATTTTATAGGGGTTAACACATAGATTTTGAGAAACAAATTTAAAAATATGATAATATTGTTTTAATGCATAGTTGTATCATGAACTAACAT
>NC_027751.1:626172-628987 GCF_000695525.1 Brassica oleracea var. oleracea
TTTGTATCTGTTTCTCTAGAATATGGATTTTATTGTGGTTTTTCCAATGATTTATGGAGCATATAAAGTTTTACTAAATTAATTGATAAAAAAAATAGAACAACCCCCATTTACCATGTAAGAGATTTTAGAATACATTAATAAAAATGTAGAATATGGTTAAAAATTTTAAAACAACACTAAAAGTTATATGCGTCAGTATATTAACCATTTACCGAAAACTGAATATTTTGTAGGGGTTAACACATAGATTTTGAGAAAAATTCAAAAAATATGATAATATTGTTTTAATGCATTGTTTTATTATGAAATAACATATGATGATGGTCAGCGAGGTTTGGAACTTTTTCTCTCTTTTTTTTTTCTCTGAAACAACGATTTTATTGTGGGTTGTTCACTGATATAGAGAGCATATGAAGTTTTACCTAATTAATTGATAAAAAATAGAACGACTCCCATTTACCATGTAAGAGAGTTTAGAATACATTAATAAAAATAGAATATGGTTAGAATTTTTAAAACAATACTAAACTTATAAGCTTTAGTATATTAACCGTTTACCGAAAAACTGAATATTTTGTAGGGGCTAACACGTAGATTTTGAGAAAAATTAAAAAAATTAGATAATCTTGTTTTAATGCATAGTTGTATCATAAACTAACATGAGATGATGATCAGAGAGGTTATGAACATTTGTTGTCTCTCTTTCTCTAGAATATGGATTTTATTGTGGTTTGTCCACTAATTTAGGGAGAATATGAAGTTTTACTATATTAATTAATAAAAAAATAGAACGATGTCCATTTATGATGTAAGAGAGTTTAGAATACATAAATACAAATGTAGTATGTGGTTAGAAATTTTAAAACAACACTAAAAATTATGGGCTTCAGTATGTTAACCATTTACCAATAACTGAATATTTTGTAGGGGTTAACACTTATATTTTAAGAAAAATTAAAAAAAATATGATAATATTGTTTTAATACGTAGTTGTATCATGAACTAACATATGATAATGGTCAGAGAGGTTTGAAACTTTTGTTGTCTCCGTTTCTATAGAATACAAATTTTATTGTCGTTTGTCTACTTATTTAGGGTGCATATGAAGTTTTACAAAATTAATTGAAAAAAATAGAACTACGTCCATTTACCATGTAAGAGAGTTTAGAATACATTAATACAAATATAGAATGTGGTTAGAAATTTTAAAATAACACTAAAAATATAGGTTTTAGTGTATTAACCATTTACCGAAAAACTCAATATTTTGTAGGGGTTAACACATAGATTTTGAGAAAAATTCAAAAAATATGATAATATTGTTTTAATGCATTGTTTTATTATGAAATAACATATGATGATGGTCAGCGAGGTTTGGAACTTTTTCTCTCTTTTTTTTTTCTCTGAAACAACGATTTTATTGTGGGTTGTTCACTGATATAGAGAGCATATGAAGTTTTACCTAATTAATTGATAAAAAATAGAACGACTCCCATTTACCATGTAAGAGAGTTTAGAATACATTAATAAAAATAGAATATGGTTAGAATTTTTAAAACAATACTAAACTTATAAGCTTTAGTATATTAACCGTTTACCGAAAAAACTGAATATTTTGTAGGGGCTAACACATAGATTTTGAGAAAAATTAAAAAAATTAGATAATCTTGTTTTAATGCATAGTTGTATCATAAACTAACATGAGATGATGATCAGAGAGGTTATGAACATTTGTTGTCTCTCTTTCTCTAGAATATGGATTTTATTGTGGTTTTTCCAATGATTTATGGAGCGTATAAAATTTTATTAAATTAATTGATAAAAAAATAGAACGACGTCCATTTACCATGTAAGAGATTTTAGAATACATTAATACAAATGTGGAATATGGTTAGAAATTTTAAAACAACACTAAAAATTATAGGCTTCAGTATATTAATCATTTACCGAAAAACTGAATATTTTGTATGGGCTAACACATAGATTTTGAGAAAAAAATCAAAAAAATTTGATAATATTGTTTTAATGCATAGTTGTATCATGAACAAACATATGATGATTTTCATAAAGGTTTGAAACAATTTTTTTCTCTGTTTTTCTAGAATAGAGCTTTTATTGTGGGTTGTCACCTGATTTAGGGAGCATATGAAGTTTTACTAAATTAATTGATAAAAAATAGAACGACGTCCACTTACCATGTAAGAGAGTTTAGATTACTTTAATACAAATATAGAATCTGGATATAAATTTGAAAACAACACTAAAAATTATACGCATCAGTATATTAACCATTTACCAAAAAACTGAATATTTTGTAGGGGTTAGTTAACACATAGATTTTGAGAAAATTTTTTAAAAAATGATAATATTGTTTCAATGCATATTTGTATCATGAACTAACATATGAAGATGGCCAGAGAGGTTTGGAACACTTGTTGTTTCCGTTTCTCTAGAATAGAGATTTTATTGTGGTTTGTTCACTGAATTAGGGAGAAGTTTTACTAAATTAATTGATAAAAAATAGAACGACGCCCATTTACCATGTAAGAGAGTTTAGAATACATTAATAAATATAGAATATGATTAGAAGTTTTAAAACAATACGAAAAATTATAAGCTTTAGTATATTAACCATTTACCGAAAAACTGAATATTTTGTAGGGACACATAGATTTTGAGAAAAATTCAAAAAATAAGTTAATATTGTTTTAATGCATAGTTGTTTTATGAACTAACATGAGATGATGGTCAGAGAGGTTTGGAACATTTGTTGTCTCTCTTTCTCTAGAATAGAGATTTTATTGTGGTTTGT
>NC_027751.1:629024-630669 GCF_000695525.1 Brassica oleracea var. oleracea
ATAAAGAAATAGAACGACCCCCATTTACCTTGTAAGAGATTTTAGAATACATTAATACTAATGTAGAATCTGGTTAGAAATTTTAAAACAACACTAAAAGTTATAGACTTCAGTATATTAATCATTTATCGAAAAGTTGAATATTTTGTAGGGGTTAACACAAAGATTTTGAGAAATTTTTAAAAAATATGATAATATTGTTTTAATGCATAGTTGTATCATGAACTAACATATGACGATGTTCAAAGAGGTTTGAAACCTTTGTTGTCTCCGTTTCTCTATAATATGGATTTTATTGTGGTTTTTCCACTGATTTGTGGAGCATATAAAGTTTTACTATACTAATTGATAAGGAAATAGAACGACGCCCATTTACCATGTAAGAAATTTCAGAATACATTAATACAAATATAGAATATGGTTAGAAATTTTAAAACAACACTAAAAGTTATAGACTTCAGTATATTAATCATTTATCGAAAAGTTGAATATTTTGTAGGGGTTAACACATAGATTTTGAGAAATTTTTTAAAAATATGATAATATTGTTTTAATGCATAGTTGTATCATTAACTAACCTATGACGATGTTCAAAAAGGTTTGGAACCTTTGTTGTCTCCGTTTCTCTAGAATATGGTTTTATTGTGGTTTTTCCAATGATTTATGGAGCATATAAAGTTTTACTAAATTAATTCATAAAGAAATAGAACGACCCCCATTTACCATGTAAGAGATTTTAGAATACATTAATACAAATGTAGAATATGGTTAAAAGTTTTTAAAAAACACTAAAATTTATGGGCTTCAGTATATTAATCATTTACCGAAAAACTGAATATTTTGTATGGGTTAAAACATAGATTTTGAGAAAAAATAAAAAAATATGATAATATTGTTTTAAAGCATATTTGTATCATGAACTGACATATGATGATTGTCAGAGGGGTTTGGAACATTTGCTGTGTCCGTTTCTCTAGAATAGAGATTTTATGGTGGTTTGTCCACTGATTTAGGGAGCATATGTTTTACTAAATTAATGGAGAAAAAAACAGAACTACGCCCATTTTACGATGTAAGAGAGTTTAGAATACATTAATACAAATATAGAATGTGGTTAGAAATTTTAAAACAACACTAAACATTATAGGCTTCAGTACATTAATACATATAGATTTTGAGAAAAAATCAAAAAAATATGATAATATTGTTTTAATACACAGTTATATCATGAACTAATATATGATGATGGTCAGAGAGGTTTGGAACATTTGTTGTCTCCGTTTCTCTAGAATAGAGATTTTATGGTGGTGTGTCCACTGATTTAAGGAACATATGAAGTTTTACTAAATTAAGTGAGAAAAAAATAGAACGACGCCCATTTTACGATGTAAGAGAGTTTAGAATATATTAATACAAATATAGAATATGGCTAGAAATTTTAAAACAGCACTAAAAATTATAGGCTTTAGTATATTAACCATTTACCGAAAAACTGAATATTTGGTAGGGGTTAACACATATATTTTGAGAAATTTTTTAAAAATATGATAATATTGTTTTAATGCATAGTTGTATCATGAACTAACATATGACGATGGTCAAAGAGGTTTGAAACCTTTGTTGTCTCCGTTTCTCTAGAATATGG
>NC_027751.1:630706-633247 GCF_000695525.1 Brassica oleracea var. oleracea
GATTTTATTGTGGTTTTTCCACTGATTTATGGACCATATAAAGTTTTACTAAATAATTGATAAAGAAATAGAACGACCCCCATTTACCTTGTAAGAGATTTTAGAATACATTAATACTAATGTAGAATCTGGTTAGAAATTTTAAAACAACACTAAAAATTATTGGCTTCAGTATATTAATCATTTACCGAAAAACTGAATATTCGGTATGGGTTAACACATAAATTTTGAGAAAAATTCAAAAAATATGATAATATTGTTTTAAAGCATAGTTGTATCATGAAATAACATATGACGATGGTCAGAGACGTTTGGAACTTTTGTTGTGTCCGTTTCTCTAGAATAGGAATTTTATTAGGGTTTGTCCACTGAATTATTGAGCATATGAAATTATACAAAAAAATATGATAATATTACTTTAATGCATAGTTGTATCATCAACTAACATATGATGATGGTCAGAGAGGTTTGGAACATTTGTTGTCTGCGTTTCTATAGAATACTGAATTTATTGTTGTTTGTCCACTTATTTAGGGAGCATATGAAGTTTTACAAAATTAATTGAAAAACAAAATAGAACTACGTCCATTTACCATGTAAGAGAGTTTAGAATACATTGATACAAATATAGAATATGGTTTGAAATTTTAAAACAACACTAAAAATTATAGGCTTTAGTATATTAACCATTTACCGAAAAACTGAATATTTGGTAGGGGTTAACACATATATTTTGAGAAAAATTTTAAAAATATGATAATATTGTTTTAATACATAGTTGTCTCATGAACTAACATATGACGATGGTCAAAGAGGTTTGAAACCTTTTTTGTCTCCGTTTCTCTAGAATATAGATTTTATTGTGGTTTTTCCACTGATTTATGGACCATATAAAATTTTACTAAATAATTGATAAAGAAATAGAACGAACCCCATTTACCATGTAAGAGATTTTAGAATACATTAATAAAAATGTAGAATCTGGTTAGAAATTTTCAAACAACACTAAAAATTATTGGCTTCAGTATATTAATCATTTACCAAAAAACTGAATATTTTGAGAAAAATTCAAAAAATATGATAATATTTTTTTAAAGCATAGTTATATCATGAACTAACATACGAAGATGTTCATAGAGGTTTAGAACTTTTGTTGTGTTCGTTTCTCTAGAATATGAATTTTATTGTGGTTTGTCCACTGAATTAGGGAGCATATGAAATTATACCAAACAATATGATAATATTATTTTAATGCATAGTTGTATCATCAACTAACATATGATGGTCAGAGAGGTTTGGAATATTTGTTGTCTCCGTTTCTATAGAATACTAAACTTATTGTTGTTTGTCTACTTATTTAGGGAGCATACGAAGTTTTAAAAATTTAATTGAAAAACAAAATAGAATTACGTCCATTTACCATGTAAGAGAGTTTTGAATACATTAATACAAATATAGAATATGGTTAGAAATTTTAAAGCAACACTAAAAATTATAGGCTTTAGTATATTAACCATTTACCGAAATACTGAATATTTGGTAGGGTTAACACATATATTTTGAGAAAAAATTAAAAAATATGATAATATTGTTTTAATGCATAGTTGTATCATGAACTAACATATGACGATGGTCAAAGAGGTTTGAAACCTTTGTTGTCTCCGTTTCTCTAGAATATAGATTTTATTGTGGTTTTTCCACTGATTTATGGACCTTATAAAGTTTTACTAAATAATTGATAGAGAAATAGAACGACCCCCATTTACCTTGTAAGAGATTTTAGAATACATTAATATAAATGTAGAATATGATTAGAAATTTTAAAACAACACTAAAAATTATTGGTTTCAGTACATTAATCATTTACGGAAAAACTGAATATTTGGTACGGGTTAACACATAGATTTTGAGAAAAATTAAAAAAATATGATAATATTGTTTTAAAGCATAGTTGTATCAGGAACTAACATATGATGATGGTCAGAGAGGTTTGGAACATTTGTTGTGTCCGTTTCTCTAGAATAAAGATTTTATGGTGGTTTGTCCCCTGATTTAGGGAGCATATGAAGTTTTACTTAATTAATTGAGAAAAAAAATAGAACGACGCCCATTACGATGTAAGAAAGTCTAGAATACATTAATACAAAATATAGAATATGGTTAGAAATTTTAAAACAACACAGAAAATTATAGGCTTCAGTATATTAACCCTTTACCGAAAAAAACTGAATATTTTGTAGTGGTTAACATATAGATTTTGAGAAAAATTCAAAAAATATGATAATATTGTTTTAATGCATAGTTATATCATGAACTAATATATGATGATGGTCAGAGATGTTTGCAACATTTGTTGTCTTCGTTTCTCTAGAATAGAGATTTTATGGTGGTGTGTCCACTGATTTAAGGAACATATAAAATTTTACTAAATTAATTGATTAAAAATAGAACGACGCCCATTTTACAATGTAAGAGAGTTTAGAATACATTAATACAAATATAGAATGTGATTAGAAATTTTAAAACAACACTAAAAATTAT
>NC_027751.1:635016-640185 GCF_000695525.1 Brassica oleracea var. oleracea
ATGTAAGAGAGTTTAGAATACATTAATACAAATATAGAATGTGATTAGAAATTTTAAAACAACACTAAAAATTATAGGTTTCAGTACTTTAACCATTTAGCGAAATACCGAATATTAATTGTAGAGGGTTAACACATAGATTTTGAGAAAAATTCAAAAAACATGATAATATTGTTTTAATGCATAGTTATATCATGAACTAATATATGATGATGGTCAGAGATGTTTGCAACATTTGTTGTCTTCGTTTCTCTAGAATAGAGATTTTATGGTGGTGTGTCCACTGATTTAAGGAACATATAAAATTTTACTAAATTAATTGATTAAAAATAGAACGACGCCCATTTTACAATGTAAGAGAGTTTAGAATACATTAATACAAATATAGAATGTGATTAGAAATTTTAAAACAACACTAAAAATTATAGGTTTCAGTACTTTAACCATTTAGCGAAATACCGAATATTAATTGTAGAGGGTTAACACATAGATTTTGAGAAAAATTCAAAAAACATGATAATATTGTTTTAATGCATAGTTGTATCATGAACTAACATATGATGATGGTCAGAGAGGTTTGGAACATTTGTTGTGTCTGTTTCTCTAGAATAGAGATTTTAAGGTGGTTTGTCCACTGATTTAAGGAGCATATGAAGTTTTACTAAATTAAGTGAGAAAAAAATAGAACGGCGTCCATTTTACGATGTAAGAGAGTTTAGAATATATTAACACAAATACAGAATATGGTTAGAAATTTTAAAACAACACTAAAAATTATAGGCTTTAGTATATTAACCATTTACCGAAAAACTGAATATTTGGTAGGGGTTAACACATATATTTTGAGAAAATTTTTAAAATATGATAATATTGTTTTAATACATAGTTGTATCATGAACTAACATATGACGATGGTCAAAGAGGTTTGAAACCTTTGTTGTCTCCGTTTCTCTTGAATATGGATTTTATTGTGGTTTTTCCACTGATTTATGGACCATATAAAGTTTTACTAAATAATTTATAGAGAAATAGAACGACCCCCATTTACCTTGTAGGAGATTTTAGAATACATTAATACAAATGTAGAATCTGGTTAGAAATTTTAAAATAACACTAAAGATTATAGGTTTCAGTATATAGAGCATTTACCGAAACATTGTATATTTTTGTAGGAGTTAACACATAGATTTGGAGAAAAATTCAAAAAATATGAAAATATTGTTTTAATGCATAGTTGTATCATGAACTAACATATGACGATGGTCAAAGAGGTTTGAAACCTTTTTTGTCTCCGTTTCTCTAGAATATAGATTTTATTGTGGTTTTTCCACTGATTTATGGACCATATAAAGTTTTACTAAATAATTGATAAAGAAATAGAACGACCCCCATTTACCTTGTAAGAGATTTTAGAATACATTAATACTAATGTAGAATCTGGTTAGAAATTTTAAAACAACACTAAAAATTATAGGTTTTAGTATATTAACCATTTACCGAAAAACTGAATATTTGGTAGGGGTTAACACATATATTTTGAGAAAAATTTTAAAAATATGATAATATTGTTTTAATGCATAGTTGTATCATGAACTAACATATGACAACGGTCAGAGACGTTTGGAACTTTTGTTGTGTCCGTTTCTCTAGAATAGGAATTTTTTTGGGGTTTGTCCACTGAATTATTGAGCATATGAAATTATACCAAAAAATATGATAATATTGTTTTAATGCATAGTTGTATCATCAACTAACATATGATGATGGTCAGAGAGGTTTGGAACATTTGTTGTCTGCGTTTCTATAGAATACTGAATTTATTGTTGTTTGTCCACTTATTTAGGGAGCATATGAAGTTTTACAAAATTAATTGAAAAACAAAATAGAACTACGTCCATTTACCATGTAAAAGAGTTTATAATACATTAATACAAATATTTAATATAGTTTGAAATTTTAAAACAACACTAAAAATTATAGGTTTTAGTATATTAACCATTTACCGAAAAACTGAATATTTGGTAGGGGGTTAACACATATATTTTGAGAATTTTTTTAAAAAATATGATAATATTGTTTTAATGCATAGTTGTATCATGAACTAACATATGACGATGGTCAAAGAGGTTTGAAACCTTTTTTGTCTCCGTTTCTCTAGAATATGGTTTTTATTGTGGTTTTTCCACTGATTTATGGACCATATAAAGTTTTACTAAATAATTGATAAAGAAATAGAACGAACCCCATTTACCATTTAAGAGATTTTAGAATACATTAATACAAATGTAGAATCTGGTTAGAAATTTTAAAACAACTCTAAAAATTATTGGCTTCAATATATTAATCATTTACCAAAAAACTGAATATTTGGTATGGGTTAACACATAGATTTTGAAAAAAATTCAAAAAATATGATAATACTGTTTTAAAGCATAGTTGTATCATGAACTAACATATGAAGATGTTCAGAGAGGTTTGGAACTTTTGTTGTGTTCGTTTCTCTAGAATAGGAATTTTATTGTGGTTTGTCCACTGAATTAGGGAGCATATAAAATTATACCTTTAATGCATAGTTGTATCATCAACTAACGTATGATGATGGTCAGAGAGGTTTGGAACATTTGTTGTCTCCGTTTCTATATGACAATATTGTTTTAATGCATAATTGTATCATGAAATAACATATGATGATGGTCAGAGAGGTTTGGAACATTTGTTGTCTCCGTTTCTCTAGAATAGAGATTTTATGGTGGTGTGTCCATTGGTTTAGGGAGCATATGAAGTTTTACTAAATTAATTAATAAAAAAATAGAACGACGTCTATTTAACATGTAAAAGAGTTTAGAATACATTAATACAAATATAGAATGTTGTTATAAATTTTAAAACAACAATAAAAATTATAGGCTTCAGTATATTAACCATTTACCGAAAAACTGAATATTAATTGTAGGGGTTAACACATAGATTTTGAAAAAAATTTAAAAAATATGATAATATTGTTTTAATGCATAGTTGTAACATGAACTAACATATTATGGTGGTCAGAGAAGTTTAGAACATTTTTTGTCTTCGTTTCTAGTTTCTCTAGAATATGAATTTTATTGTGGTTTATCCACTGATATATGGAACAAATGAAGTTTTACTAAAATAATTGATAAAAAAATAGAACGACGCCCAGTATTAATCATTTTCTACTAGGTGTGCTTATTTAGTCTAATAATATGTTTATGTTTAGAACAATTGGTGGTTTTCCGTTTCAGGGCGACACAATTGGATCACAGGGATTTTCATCATCAGGTCGTGGAGGTGGTGGTAAACACTACAATCCAAAAACACTAGCAAAATAGAGAAAAGAAATGGAGAAAAGAGCTGGTAAAGGAGATGATCACGCCCCACTCATTGATATGAAGTACATTCTAGAGGATGTGCTGCGCAGTGACAAATCAGAAGTCATCTTGTCACAAAATCAAAATCAAAATCAGACATCACAATAGATGACATTAACAACACAATTTCCTTTTATATCTGAACAAAACAATACAACTTCCAAATTAGTCTTTTAAGTGTAAAAAAAATAGATGTATCTATTATATTCTTGTAAAGTAGCCATTTCCCAATTATTCATTTTGTTTTGGATCCTCATTTTTTGCATTTTGTTGATTTTATTTTGCGATGATTTTTTCACTCGAGCCACATCCGACCATCCATGCCGGCACGACTAACTCTTTGCACATTAGTTGTGTAATTAATTATGAAAATGATAGCTATTATTTGTTCACACCACATACTTTATTTGATGCAAAATTGGCCCAAAAAAAAAAAAGAAACACATGCTTAAATGTAACCATTTCATTAAATTTTTCAACTACATTTATGATATTTCAAACCGTTTTGTGTGTTATTGGTAAATGCAAACATAATGTACTCCAATTTTTAATTTGTTTGTTTTTTGTATAAAATGCTGAAGGTGTATGAGTTAGGGTCATGGAAAATCAATAGTGGAACTTTTTTGGTTAAAAGAATTAAAATCATAACTAGTTATCTACTGAAATATTTTTTTATAAGTATATTGTAGAAAACATCATAAAGGCATATAGGTGTTGGTACTATCAAATTATATGGGACCAACCTTGGCTGTATAAGCAAACCTAGGCATGAGCGTTTTTACCTCGACCCGAAGTGTCTATCTAAACCCAAACCGAAAAAACCGAAACCGAATTTCGAACTGTTATACAAAAATATCCGAATGAGTTTAGTACTTTGGTGTTTGGTTATAACCCAAACCGAACCGAAATCCAAATTAGGATCCGAAGATATCCGAAATTAGTTAAATATGTTAATGTTTTTATATATTTAATGATGATTTAGATATTTTAGAATATTCAAAATATTTTTTTAGTTTTTTTTAATTGCTACTTTTTAGTTAATTTAGATAGTTTAACTAATTTTTAATTAGATTTGTAAACAATTTATATATTTTGGAAAAAAAATTGTTACATTAGTTAAACTCATTAGATTGTCAATTTTTTAGATTTAACTAATGTAACTAATGAGTTTAAAATCGTCCAAAAAGATATTTAGTAAAAACCCGAATGGTACTTCTGAGCATAACACCGAAATCCGAAAATCTGAATCACCCGGACCAAAACCGAACGATGCACCGAACACCATGCCTAAGCAAACCATATGGGACCAACCTTGGCTGTATAAACAAGGGGGCAGTAACGAAACTTCAGAGATCCTAAAGAAGATATGTCTTACGAGTTATTACATGGGTTTTCTTGAATCTGTAACTCTCGGTTTGTAAATATGAAAGCTATACTATATTGTTTTGTTCAATGTCGAAAAAGATACTCAATTTACTTGTAAATCCTTCACGTGGATTATGTGTCAGTCTGTTTTTTGGTGGTCTGTGATCTTTTAGTGTGTAAAGCGATTAGGATACTGAATTTCAACACACAAGGGACCCTCTCAAGACTAAACTTGAGATGCTCAAGGAGTAGTTGGCTAGTGTGGTTAGGCCTTCAAATTCTTTTTTTTTTGAAACACAGGCCTTCAAATTCATATCAACGAATTTATTGAACATTTTTTTACCTAGGCTATTTAGCCATTGAGAAATGTATGCTATATCTTGGTGAGTCGGTGACATTGGGGGGGGGGGGGGGT
>NC_027751.1:641149-711253 GCF_000695525.1 Brassica oleracea var. oleracea
AACTTTTATTTAAAAGAATGGTATACACCTTCAAGCTTTCAGCTTTCAAATCCAATGCATATACTCAAACACAGATAACAAACACACGACAAGGAGAAGATAAGCATCATAAATTATGTAAAAAAAAAAAAATCAAGAAGCTGTTTGAGTTTGAGGATGTTGTTGTTTAACTCAGAATGTGAGATCGTGACATGTTTTGTCACAAGGGTAAGGACAGTCAATGGCCTTGACTGTTTTCCTGTCAAAGTACCAATCACCAACAGATTCAGCTACCGTCTTGCCATAAAGCTTAGGAGAATCTGGTGCGAACCAAGTGTCCTGTCTTTCAGACTGGCAGTGCGCGAAGCATGAGTTTATGAACAGACCGTTGTGAGTCGAGGCCGAGAAAGTCTTTACAGCATTCACCATTTGACTCCTGAAGTCTACATTTGGAATTTACAAGAATTAACAAACCACAAATCATGATGATACATTAAGAGATGTGAGTCAAAGAAAGTCACCTTGGAAGAAGTGGATTTGAGATGAGTTACAATGGGAGTGATCTGATTTGCATGCTTTCCAAGAGCCGGTTCGGTCAGCAGATGGAGGAGCTAAGCTCTCTTGTACCTGGTGGTGTATACAATTACTTCTGTTTCATGAGAATGGATAAGAAAGGGATTATTATTATTTACCTGCCAAGCGTCGTAAGCTGCATTTAGAAGAAACATGGGAGTCTTAATCTCTGAAACCAAGTTCTGAGGAAAGAAGCACTAAAGAAGAGGCAAAAGGATTAGGATGAAGATGGTCAAGTCATGGTCTGATGATTAGTAATTAAAAGAGTGGAGATATATACCGAAGTTGGATCCAAATGCTTTGTACAAGTAGCGGACAGTTCCTTTTGGAGATTCTATAAAACACAATCAAGATTTATAGTAAGTATGCATCATCAGGAGCAAGAACTTCTCTGATCATGAGATTTACCTGTACTGTAACAACACCTTGGAACATGTTCCTGAGCGAGTGGCCTCCTGAGACATCCACTCTACATTTCCAAATCAAAGAACGTTATTATGTGTTCAAAGACTTTACGAAGAGTTAAAAAAAAAACTAAAACCAAGTTGAAGATACTTACGCATCCATAAACATTCCAGCATCACTTAAACATTTCACTTTGGTAGTACCGGGTAAGAGTTCCTTAAACTGATCACAGTGCAGGATGGAAGCTAACCCTCCAGCTGAACATCCAGAAAGCAGAGCCTGCGCGATAGTTATTTACTTATAAGTGAGTCAAAACCAATGTTCTAAAAATCGCTAGGCGGTGGGGTTTTATAGAGGATTATTGTTTAGGCGGGCGCTTAGACCAATTTTTTTAAAAATCGATTTGAAAAAATCATTTCGTTTATAACCGATTTGCTGAAACATTAACATGAGAGGGTAAAACAAAAGATACAATACCTGATCTGCTTTCTGCATGCCTTTGGAGAGAAGTTCTTCCATAGCTACTTGCCAGATTCTTTGTCCTCTATAGTAAAGTTGGGAACTCTACAAAAAAAAGACATTGTATAAGCCAAGAGAAAGGGAAGTGAAATAGCATGATCCTGTTTGAATACTAACCTGGTCCTCACTATCGCCTGTGAAAGAGGCGCCATCACAGTAACGCAATTTGACTCTGTTCCAGTTGAAGAAGTCTGCATCCAAAAAATGATTATTCAGTCACTGCAAGCAAAATGATAAAAGCTCATGATGGTTCAGTTCTAAACAACAAACCAGGGTTCTCATTAGCTTTGTTGCTTAAGATTCCAGTGAAGGCCAAAACTTTCTCCATGTGGTTTGATGAGCCACGGCGTGTGGTTTTCCTGAAGATACAGCTCCTCCGTGTGTTGCACCATCCTCCTCCCTAAGTCATAACCAATTCAACCAAATCAAATCTTCTAAAGTCAAAACTATAATTGTGAGCGAATAAGCAAAGACTGTACCTCGAGTTGGATGAGCCAGCGGTTAGCACCTGATCCAAAACCACGGTGGAGATGGTAACCAGGCAGTGTTCCATCCAGACAAACTGCAACAAGTTTAGTGTTCTGATGAAAATAATTCAAGTAAAGTTTTCATCAACAAGAACAGAGCAAAGTTTCAAGCTTTGACTATCAAAAACAGAGCACATTCAAAGTTTCAAGCTGACTATCAAAAACTGAGCAAAGTTTCAACCTCTAACAGGCCCGGCCCTGAAAAGCTCTACAAAAACAAAAGCTGGAAGCCCAAAAATAAAAAGTTGGCCGCCTGGTGGTGTCGAATCCGTAGAAAATTTTCTACCTAGCTTGACCATCTAACCTACTGAGATATTTTATAAATAGGCTGAACTTTCTGTTAATTATCAAGGGCCGGAATCGGATGCTTTTAATGCTTATGCCCAGGGCCTCTACTGACCTCTGACTATCAAAAACAGAGCAAAGTTTCAACCTTTGACTATCAAAAACAGAGCACATTCAAAGTTTCAAGCTTTGACTACTTTCAACTTAAGCATTCTAGAAACAGCTAGAGAGAGAGGTTAGTGAGTGAGTACCAGCTCCTTTGGAGGCAGCTCCTTGAATCAAGGTGAGAGGCACCATGAGAAGCTGTGAAGAATTAGCTGTCGCCATCAATTTACTTTCCAGCGACCAGATCGCATCGTCAGTACTGCTAGATCCGCTCTGAACCACACACACGACAGAACACAGCCAAAGACAGCATATCACCGCCGCAAAACGCAAATTCATCTCCGCCGGCGTCGTAAGAGCTGAGCTGAGCAGAGGCCGGAGCTATTATTGAGTTGAGCTTAATAAGATCGGTTCAGATGGAAGGAATCTTTTAAAATGCATGTATGATAGCGAGTGTGATATTTTTTATTTATATAAATTCACTAACACTTGCATTGCTTTTTGTTTTGGTAATAATTTGATTTACGTCAGACTAAATCTTTGAATCACAATGTCTGTTCTCCCAAAATAGATAGGATTCTATATATATAAAGATACTTTCAGTCAAAAAAATAGATGCTTACCTTTTTTAAAAACAAATCTTATCTTTTATGACTTTTTTTAAGAGGGATTTAGAGCATATCCATAAATACTTAAAATGGATATTTTAAACAATAAATAAAAAGAAGACAATGAAAGAAGAATATCTCACATCATAATTACTTTTGGTATTCTTGAGAAATTATCAGAAACACATTAATATTTTTAATTTAATTAAATAATTAAATATATGAACTTAATTAATATTGATTAGTTTAGGATGCCTAGGTGAGAAACTTACCAACCATAGTCGTTTACAGTTTTATAAAACAAACATGACAAGAGCGTGTCTGTAGTTGAATGTTCCTCCTAAATCCTGCCAAAGTCAATAAAAAAACATCATTAATTTAAATTGTTTCTCCATTTTGTCGGTATAGCCTATACCGTATAGGCGCCGTTTAAGACTCATCTGACACCGCATGCGCATCCCAGATCCCACATGACCCGTAATGAGGCCCCTTACTAACTACTGGGCCTATACACCGATCATATAGTCCAGTTCCTTCTTACCTATGGAGGAGACTCATATTATCCATTTAGAAATTCCACTTAGTTTTCGAATTTTATATTTCACGTAGTGATGTTTTATCATTTTAAAATAAATTATATCCTTTAAATATGTTCTCCAATTTTTCATTTTATTTCACTGGAAATGTATAAAATTTGGATGATATTTATATGTAGTACAACCTATGCAAACTGTATCAATTCACTTATGTATAATGATCATAGCCCAGTTCCTTATTACCTCTGAAGAATATAATCCATTTAGAAATTCATATACTAAAGACTATTTTTATAAGGTATGGGAATGGCCTAAAACCCTGTCCAAACGACTACGAGAAGGTAAACATATGAGACATGAGAAGCAGTCTCATAAATCTAATCTTGAGGTAGATGAGTTTTTTTTTAGACTGAAGATATCATACACAATTACTTAGTGTTCAAACTTCATACAGGTTTAACCATTACTTGTTTCTGAGAAGAGTAACAGCATTGCTCGCGCTTCCATTGAACGTGTTGCATGTTCTCATATTATAGCACTATTCTTTTCAATTTTGTTTCATTTTGGGTTGCAAATTCTTCAATATGATTATGATTTTGACATATTGTCAGCAAAAGCTCTCAAGTAACAGCTTCTGATGCCAATGAGCAAGATAGTTTCTCTGTTACTACTTCAAACAGATACACTAAGCCATATAAATATAAATAAAATTATAATTTCAAATAGAAAGGTGGAGCTACATTTTTAAGGAGATGCAGATGCCCACTAGCTCCAATTACTTTTGTTTTTATTCTGTGATATTGAAAAGATATATAAATACAAATAGTTAATTTAGTGGATGGGTTTGATAATGGCTCCGGTTTCGGATCTGTGGATCACTGATGCAGATAAATAAATAAAAACAAAAAACAAACAATGTGAAACCAAAAGCATAATTTTCTTGGGCGTTGAAAGAGCTTGTCAGTAGTCAGAAAACTCAAAGGGGCAAAAGGAGAGAGTGGATTTGGTTTAAGTCAACAACTTGTTTTCGATTAAAATGTGACTGCTTGTGGAGTTGGCCTCTCTTGCATGTTAGGCATCGTCACAATCTTCCAAATTCCTTTATTTTCTATAAATTAAATATAAAAATACAGTTTATAAAATGAATAAGATTAACAAACAAAATATATATCTGAATAAGACATTGATGAAGCAATTTACCTACTAAATACATTGAGCCAGTTGGGATTTAAAATAAAATTGCTAGCCAGAATATGATAATATATATAAAAACAAGACTCACATGTTAACGAGCAAACTTCAACGTTCAAACTATATATTATAATTAACACCGGTCAAATCTTCTGAAATGAGGAGCAAGATTCAATGCAACCAATTATAAAAAAGAAAACTTAAGAACATTACAAAAAGAACGAAATAATTTTCTTTAAAAATAAGAATAAAAATCGCTGTGAATAAAAAAGGGACCCCACAGAGAAACTTCAACCCATGCAAAGGGTCCGTCCATGGACGAGAGAACAATAATGACGTGAATCACCTGTAATTGTATACCTCCAATCATTTGCAAACCCCATAAATATAAATCCTAAAAGCTCTCATTTCATTTTTGTAAAAACTCGAATAATAGAAAAGAAAAATAAAAACCCTTAAAAGACGGTCTTCACTTTTTGCATATTTCAACGCAATTGCTAGAAATTTTTACTCTTTTTTCCTATTTGTTTATCTTTTTTTTTCTCATTGTTATTTTTTTTTTCTTACCCTCCCAAACCATTTGAAAACCCCGAGAAATAGAGAAACACACCTCTCTTTTTTCTCCTCTGCTTCACCGATGAGCTAAATAGAAATTAACAAAGCTGAAATCATCATTTTTTAGCAGTTTCAAAATCAGTTTCAAAAATCAAAACCAAACCCATTTCAGTTTCAAGCTCCTTCTTCCTCCTCTTCAGCTCCTTGGATTCTCGTTTTTTTTGTCGATTCTGAATCTCGGTTTCTCCGTGCATCTCAAAGGAAGGGGGAAAAACTTTAAAACTACGGTTCTGGGTTTTAGCTTTTTCCCCTGAAAAGGTTGGATCTTTAACAGCTGGTCGTATCTGCATGGTTCAATCTCAATCTGGGTCTTCCTTGCTTCTTCCTTTTTAGTTTTTTTTTTTTAATTTATCATTTAAAAAATGGGTACTTTTTGTCAGATTCTCATACAAATCTAAAGCTCTTGTTTTTAGTCCTTCCGATGTGTTCTATACACTCTCCCCTCTTTGCCTCTCTTTAGATCTGTTTCCAGATTCTGCTTGATCCATCTCCCTACTCAAAGCTACTAAAAAGGTCAGATCACTGTAAAGTTTCTCTCTTTTAAACTCTTTAAGCTTCAATTTCAAGAGCTCTGAATCAAAGGTTTTGGCTTTCAAAAACCCCAATTTGATACTAGTTTGCGTTTTCAAATGTGCAGAGATTGAGCCTCAGATGATGCAAACGGCGTCGTATCTTTGCAGGGTTGTGTTTGTTATGTGTTGTGGAGGTGGAAATTGCTGAAACTCTTTTTGTCAATGGGATTGTGCCTTGAAGGTGTTCGTCGTATTGCCTGAGTGAATAATGGGAAACGGAACTTCCCGCGTTGTCGGCTGTTTCGTGCCGTCCAACGAAAAAAACGGCGTCGATTCGGAGTTTCTTGAGCCTCTAGACGAAGGTTTAGGGCATTCCTTTTGCTACGTTAGGCCGAGCATCTTCGAGTCTCCGGATATCACTCCCTCTAACTCGGAGAGGTTCACCATTGACTCAAGCACGCTTGACTCCGAGACGCTCAGTGGATCTTTCCGAAACGAAGTCGTTCTTGATGATCCTTCTTTCTTGAATAGGCACAACAGTAAAGGCTTGGGGGAGACGACATTTAAGGCGATCTCAGGTGCTTCGGTTAGTGCCAATGTGTCTACAGCTAGGACTGGGAATCAAACGGCATTGTGTTCAAGTGACGTGTTGGAGCCTGCTGCTACATTTGAGAGCACGTCTTCTTTTGCTTCGATTCCTTTGCAGCCGCTCCCTCGTGGTGGTTCTGGACCGTTGAACGGGTTCATGTCAGGGCCTTTAGAAAGAGGTTTTGCGTCTGGTCCGTTGGATAGAAACAACGGTTTCATGTCAGGGCCTATAGAGAAAGGAGTAATGTCTGGTCCTCTCGATGTATCTGATAAATCTAATTTCTCGGCGCCGCTTTCTTTCAGACGCAGAAAGCCTCGGTTTCAGCGGTTTATGAGGAGTGTAAGTGGACCAATGAGAAGTACATTAGCAAGAACATTCTCCAGACGGTCTGGAGGTGGTTTAAGCTGGATGCAACGGTTCTTCTTGCATCCAGAGAGTAGAGTGTCCTGGCCTGGGGGGAAAGAAGGTAAACTACATGGTGAAGACCACCCGGAGAGTTGTCTAGAGAGCAACCGTCATTTGCAGTGGGCTCATGGGAGAGCTGGAGAAGACAGGGTTCATGTTGTGCTTTCGGAGGAGCAAGGATGGCTTTTCATAGGGATATATGATGGGTTTAGCGGACCGGATGCTCCGGACTTCGTGATGAGTCATCTGTACAAAGCTATAGACAAGGAACTGGAAGGTCTTCTCTGGGTTTACGACGAGCCATCTGAAGATAATCCATTGCAGCCAGACCAGGAACCTCATTCTACACAGGAAACTATCAGTGAACAGCATGCAAAGTCAGTACTAGAAGTAAGTGAAGAGGTTACTGATGCCGACACTCAGATTGCTGATGGTCCACCTGGAAATTTAGCAGGTCCTGGCAAGAAAAGTACAAGACTTTACGAGCTACTTCAATTGGAACGTTGGGATGGAGAAGAACATTCTCATGGAGAAAGTGTAGCTGTAAATGATATGACCAATCCATCTACTTCAGGTGGAAATGATCAGTGTACCAACGAGAACACCGTTCTTGATGAGATTCCAAACTCAGGGCAACTCCATGGCACTAAAAAATCACAGATAAGCTCAAAGATAAGAAGAATGTACCAAAAACAAAAGTCTTTACGGAAAAAGCTGTTTCCATGGAGTTATGATTGGCACAGGGAAGAAGAAGGGACGACTTGCCTTGAAGAGAAGATCGTAGAGTCATCAGGACCGATTAGGAGACGCTGGTCAGGAACCGTAGACCATGATGACGTGCTAAGAGCAATGGCTAGAGCACTAGAAAGCACTGAGGAGGCTTACATGGAAATGGTGGAGAAGTCTCTTGACATAAACCCGGAGCTTGCGCTAATGGGTTCATGTGTTCTCGTAATGCTAATGAAGGATCAAGATGTTTACGTGATGAATGTTGGTGATAGTAGAGCTATCTTGGCTCAAGAGAGGCTCCATGATCGTCATTCTAATCCAGGGTTTGGAGTTGAGGAAGGTATGGGGCATAAGAGTAGGTCGAGAGAGTCGCTAGTGCGTATGGAACTAGATAGAATATCAGAAGAGTCTCCAATACACAATCTAACCACTCAGATTAGTGTCTCGAACAAAAACAGAGATGTGACTTCTTACCGGTTAAAGATGAGAGCTGTTCAACTCTCAAGTGACCATAGCACAAGTGTGGAAGAGGTAAACTAAGTTTATGATTTGCCAAATTCAATCATAGCTCTCTGATTTGTGTATGTGTTTTCAGGAAGTTTCGAGAATTAGATCCGAACATCCAGAAGATGAGCAGTCCATACTCAAAGACAGAGTCAAAGGCCAGCTCAAAGTCACTAGAGCTTTCGGTGCTGGATTTCTCAAAAACGTAAGAGAGACAAATCCTCCTCAAAACTTTCATAACCAAAGTACTTTCCGTCTCTGAATAATTAATGTTGTTTGCAGCCGAGTTTCAACGAAGCTTTGCTTGAGATGTTCAGAGTAGACTACATTGGAACAGATCCGTACATCAGCTGCGAACCGTGTACTGTCCATCACAGGCTGACTTCAAGCGATCGGTTCTTGGTTTTATGCTCAGATGGACTGTATGAATACTTCAGCAACGAAGAGATAGTTGCTCACGTGACTTGGTTCATTGAAAACGTTCCTGATGGTGATCCTGCTCAATACCTCATTGCAGAGCTTCTCTCTCGTGCAGCCACCAAGAACGGTAACAGTTTTGAACATCAAATGGATTTAGTAGAGTTTTTTTAGTTAACAGCCGGTTTGTGGTGTATGTTGTAGGGATGGAGTTTCATGATCTGTTGGATATACCTCAAGGAGATAGAAGGAAGTACCATGATGATGTCTCTGTGATGGTTGTGTCACTTGAAGGAAGGATTTGGCGATCGTCTGGACAATATTATCCTGAGAGAAAACCAAAATTCAATAGATGAATTTAACAACCAGTTGAACAAAAAAAAAGAAGTTAAGGTGTAATTGGGTTATTGTTTTCAAACAATCTTTCAATTTCGAAAAAGTAAAAGAAGGAAAGGTCTAAGTCTATTTATATTGCTTCCATAACCTCATCTTTGTTTTCAATAGAAGGTTAGATAAAATTGGTTAAATGTAGATGATAATTCGAGAGAAATTGATAGGCGGTAACTAATTGTTTTATAAAGAAGTATCGACTAAGCGGATTATTTGGGGTTTAGGTGTTGACGGATATTGATATACATTTACATATATGTTAAATATATTTATTTTTTTTGCTCAGTTATAAATTTGTTTTGATGAACTATAAAAACTAGTATAGAAAAAATATTTACACAAATTTATGGATTTGTACTAATATTATTAGTTAATTAAATAAATTTAGATCAGTTTTTTAACTCTTTATACTAACGGATTAAACTGATATGAATTGTATAAATCGGATATTTTAAAAATTATACAAATCTCTTTCTACTGCTTCTGCATCCATGATCTTGTTCTCAACACAACAACTAAACATCCATCATAAAGGTTTGAGGAGGTTTCTTATATATTATCATTGGAGTATCTGAGAGAAAAAGAGGGTTTCTATCCACATCACTTTTGGAGTCTCTGAGCGAGAAAGAGGTTTTGTCACTCAACTTCGTCTCTTGGTCGGTTATAGGAGTCAGGCGCGTATGAGTCGTTGTGAGCCGTTAATTCACGATATTTCGTCTTTATTCGTATTGACTGTTTTGGGCGGAGGAAATCAAAAACTGCCTTCTTCTCCCTTTATTCAATGGTTGCTCACCATACGATTCACTATGTTGTCTCTTCGAAGCCTCACTAGCTTCGTCGCTCTCCCATCGCGAATCAAGCCCTCTCCGTATTCCCGTCGTCCCTCAGTTCGCTGCCGTCTCACCGAGGCTGCTGCAGCTTTTGAAGTAGTCTCCGGAGAGTCAGACCGTGAGATTGCCAGTAGCTTGACTGAGCTCCAAAACAGCGGTGGCTGGAAGGTGGAACCAGAGCAGCTTCCTCCTCCCACGGCGGAAGGAGAAGCTGAAAAGGAAGAAGAAGAAGAAGAAGAAGAAGAAGAAGAAGAGAGGATTTCGAGTGTCCATGTTCCTCGTGAGAAGTACATCAACGTCTCCAAGTCTGATCTCGTTAACGCCGCTGTAACGACGTTACTCGATTCACAAGACGGAGACGCTGACATCTTTCTCCTCCTTGCCACGTAAGCTGACTTTTATAAAAATCGTTAAGCTATGCATCATCTTAGGCCCGCTTCGAATGTTTTCATTCGCACGCGCAGCAGTTAACAACAGTAACAAAAATCTTTGCATTTTATAACTGTTGGAACCGCAGTTGTACCGCTTGTCCTCGTTCGGAGCCTTAGTTAGTTAGTAATTTGAATCTCTCTCGCTCGCTTTAGGTGCTTGGACTCTATCCTTCACGCGGAGCACAAGAAGGTCTTAGAGCAGATGAGAGCCGATTTCGTCGCCACTCAGTCTCTCGAGAAGGTAAACATTGGTGACGATGAGAGCTCTACTACTTCAGGTAGAGAGACTGACTCAGATGATGAAACAAATAAAACTGAACCTGGGAGTGTTGTTAATGGATACGAGGGTTTATCATTCCCTCTGGCTGATGGTTTTGATATTTGGAACTTTTTGATTTCCACTGGTAAACAAGCAAAGAGACGTTCTGCTGAAAGGTAGTATTACAACCTATCCTGAGAGGTTTTGAGGATTAACATGCCATGAAAATCAAAATAGATTGGTGATATTTTTTCGAATGCAGTGTTACTGCTGCGACTCGGTTCCAGCGTTCCTTTATTCAGCTTCTCGACAGTGCCGGTTTTGAAGAGCTTTCTGCTAGGGATTTGGCTTTGACGTCGGCTCTCAACACGGATTACCTTCTTACTTTGCCTGTTTACGTTGATTGGAACAAGGCATCAGAGTCCAATGCTATTGTTTTCAGGTTTAATTTAATATCTCTTTTGATGCGTTTGTACATTTTGCTATCTAGCTTTGAATACTGCAAACCACTTCTATTACCCTCTTGGGTCTGTGTAAGAACATTTAGTAACTTCCTAGTGTCTGCGGTAGGTTTTGTGGTCCAAATTTATTTATTAATTGTAGAGCGTATTTCAGGGTTCATGTTCAGTTTGCAAACGTTGGCGTCTTGTCGGATAATCTGCTTATGAATTAATCTTTTTATAGGCGTGGATATGCAACTGAGAAGCAGAAGGGTTTGTTACTTGTGGAGAAGCTAGACTATATCCAGTCTGTAGTTCTACGAGGAATCTTCTCTACTATTTCAAAACCCCTGAGAAAAGTTGGAAAATTGATAAACAAGGTCTGACCCCTCTTAAGTGAGGCAAATAACTATGTTATTTAGTTGATAAACTTCAATAACGTTTTTTTTTTTTCTCAAAAATTTCATGAACAGGCATTAAGTGAGGCTTCCCAAACTCAAGAAATTCAAGATTTGTCAGAGAGAGTGAAAATTTGGCTCAAGGAGTTGTCTCTTTTCAAGGAATCATATCTAGACCTAGCCCAAACCTCTGATAAGTTCTTGGAAGGTGATTCCCTCTCAGATTCAGTCCTCCCCATGCGTCTAGCAGCAAAAAGAGCAGTCAGTCGCTATGAAGGGCTTCTCACACCTGTTGGTCCTCGTGAAAGGCTCTTCAGAAAGTTGCTCACATGGATTGGTTTCATTTCTCCTGGTTATGAAACACCATTTCAGCTAGCTAATGATAGTAATGCATCTGAACCTTATCTGAGGTGTGTGTCTTATTATTCCCACTCATCTTTCTCACTAAATAATGTGTTTGGTCTTTGGTTGATTGCTCAAATGAACCTGAATATGTTTACTTAGTATAAACAAGTGCGAAAGTTCCTTCCATGTGTATGTATCACTTCTTTTATCACGTTGAATTTTGAAATTAAACACAAAATCCCTTAAGCCATGTTTTATAAACCATCAACCTGATTAGAATTACTGTCTTGACTCAGGCCAATATCCTTGTCAAGGATGACACTAGGTGATATATGGAAACCTGCTTCAAAGAAAGCCTGTGGAAATGATATGTGGAAAAGGATAAAAACTTCGATTTCCATTCTATTATCACCCTCAACGCTGCAGGTATTCTTTTTCTATGCAAATAATTTAGTCTCAAGTGCACTGTCATCATATGAATGAATCAGTGAGCCGTTGATCACAGTTTTTAAGATGACTCTTGCTTGTTTTTGACTCTTTTGGTGAATAGGAGCCTGCATTTGAGGAACTAATTTTGCTTTACACGACGGATGCGGGTGAAAAAGGTGACAAGAATGAAGATGAAACCCGATCATCATTACAACTGGAGATATTTGAAAGAATTCCAATTCCAGATTTGCCTGTAAGAATATTACATCTACATCATGTGTGTCTTCTCATGAGCTTTTTACTGTAGTTTTCACCAACAATTTTTCTGTTTTATCCAGGTAATTTTCCCTCACAGGAAGCTTTACTTCCGCATCATTGATACAGTAAGTGTGGTCAGTTTTACTATATCTTATCTATGTTGACTAACTAATTACTTTAAATCTTTTGTTAGGTACGTCTGGATATCGCCAGTATTTTGGGACTTACGGCATACTTTGTGAACTACAAGTTTGAGAACATCTCATCATCCCCGTATGTCTCCTTATACACTCTTCTCTGTTTGCGAATTGTTTCTGACTTGACATTATTTGCAATATAGGTCAGCATTCTTTCTTGATGTGATCGCCGTCACTGCTCTGGTAATCTACGCAACACGTGTGGTTTTGGGTTACAAGCAGACATGGGACAGATATCAAGTGAGTTGTTTAGTAAAAAACCCAAACTCATATTCCATTTACTACAATTGGTTAAAACTGTTCTGATTTTGAAAAATCTCCCTTCCTCAGTTGCTAGTAAACAAGACGCTTTATGAGAAAACATTAGCCAGTGGCTTTGGCTCTGTTCACTTCCTTTTGGATGCCTCGGAGCAGCAACAGGCAACACCTCCTTATTCCTCAATATACCTCTATATTAAAAATCTTTTACTAATGTTTTTTTTAACTCGCTATCTGCGCAGTACAAGGAGTCAATATTGACATATGCAATTATCCTTCAAGCCGGAAAGAATCAGGTTCTACATAATGCCATGTCTTACCAAGGAGTTCAAGATAGATGCGAGAGATTCTTGTTTGACAATTTCAAAATAAAGGTGAGCTCTAATAGCAACATTACTAGACCTTGTAGCTGATGACTGACTAACTAAACTACATACAGGTTGAGATGCGAGTAGAAAAAGCTATAAGCACGTTGGTGAGACTTGGTCTAGTAACAGAGACATTAATCGATGGCAAGACCAATCTACAAGCTGTTCCTTGTCCTCAGGCTTATGTCTCTCTTAAAGAAATTTGGAACGGTCTTCTTGGTTGATCCAGTAACATTTTTTTGCTTTTGTTGTAACAATATCTCAACAGTAAAAACCCGAATAGGTTGTTTATACATAAACATAATCTACTAACATAATAAAGTTCATCTTCTCTCTTGTGATATACAGTTTGAAAGCAGAGTTTTACAGATTTTTTTTCTAAATTCTCAGAGCTCGAGGGGTTGAGATTTTGTAAAGACAAAGACTCCTCCACCTCCAACAGATCGACCCAAGAGCATGTTGTTATCGAGATAAGAGAGGTAATACAATCCTCCCACAGATCTCCTGCAATAGAGAAACATCTTTTTACCATCCATAGCTCATATCTTGAATAAAGTTATGTAAACAAACAAAGTTATCTTATCTACCTCCCTGGGCTGGTTGCTGTTACTGGAATCTGAGCATTGAAAGTACGTATAAACTGCAAAATCTGAAGAAGAAGAAAACGGTAAGAGTGTTATTAGCTTTGGTCTTTCTAGGCAGAGAGGTGTTTTGTCTTAACCTGAAGGTTTAAGAACGAGCGTGGGAGAATTGCAGGTGCGAGAAGAGCTTGAACTTGCTCATTGATATTAATCTTTCTAACACTTATCTGCAAAAAGTTAAATTCAGATTACTACTTCTGGTGATAGACTAATACTGAAAGCTATGAAAGCAGACTAACCTCTTCAAACTGAAGATAGATGTTTCGACTAGAGACCTTATCGAACTTGGCAGTAACAACAAGTGTTGCACCTTCTTGCTCCTGCCATGGATTTTGTTTCATTTTTATAGCAAATGTGAAGAACTAAAAGGGGTAGAGAAGAAGCAAGAAACCTCTAACAAGCTTGGAACACTCCACTGAACAACATTCCGAATGATCCCACCGTCTGATCGATCTCTGCACTCAAACTTCTGGAAGATCTGACCAACCTGATCAAAAACCAAACAAACGATCAAAAACAGAAACTCAGAACAATGTCTCTTTGATCAATCAACACCACCTGAAAGAAGGGGAATCTTGAGGCAGCTTCGAACAGAACAACAACATCAGGTGCAGATGTATACTGTAGTCTCCATGTTCCATCTAACTTCACCAAATCAATGGCTTCACCACCTTTAAACCCTTCTACAGTCACCTGAAAAGTTTCTACCAAATCCAAACTCATTAAAAACAAATCCAAACTCCATATCATACATCAACCATCATATCTCACACAGTGACTGTACCAGAGCCTCCTCGATGACAGAGCGTTGATCAGAAGTGGCAGTGAGTCCTCGTTGAGTTTCTTGGACAGCTCTCAGTAGATCATGTTTCTTGTATTCTAAGTCAAGTTCACTGTCCACGACCTGAGTTATTACTACCGAAACATTACTTAAACCATTTGTTTCAGACGAGCAAAAGAAAATGTGCAGAGAGACCAAACCTTAGCTGCTGTCGTGTTTACTCGACAAGAAAATCTCTTTCTATGATCGGTATTGATGTTTAGGCCAAAAGGTTTGATCCTACAAACGCGAGGCGTTGAAAACGCTGGGCAAGAGAACGTCGCAGACGCAATTCGGTCCATTAGAGGCAGCGAACGATCACCACACAGAACCGGATAAGCTTTGACGAAGATAAAAAAAAAAAAAAAAAATTGCTTCTCCACAATTCAATTTTACTTACAAGTAGTAATGTCTTTATGGAAAAAATAAATAAAGAAAATTCAGGCGATACCTTCAAAGCTCGAAAGCTAATTCGACAATGGTGAGAGAAAAAAAGAAGCAAACTGTGTTTTGATTTTGTCAGTCGACTAATGTACTCATTTGCACGAAGTCGTGGCCTTATATTGACCTCACACTAAACCGGCTTGAGCTAAACTGAACCGGATAGCTCAAAAGTTTTGAACATTTAATCAATGGAACTGAAAAAATCAATGACTAGATATCCATAAGTATCAAATCTCATGAGAGTAGTAAGAACATGATGATGCTTAAAGGACTAACAAACCATCAGAATGGCAATGTACAACAAAAGCAAGGACACATGTGTGTATCTCTTCTCATCATTCAGCAAAAACATTTTGTAAAAACTTAGCCATTGTTGTCTGGTTGGTGATCACCATCATCATCTCCCTCTCCAAGGTTAACCCAAGGAAGCATCGACTCTAAAAACACAGCCAACGGATTCCTATTCGCCACATCACGTACCGGTGGTGCTTGCTGTTGCTGGTGATGACCACCACCGCCTCCTCCCATTCTAGGATCAGCCACAAAGTTCTGCAAGTTGTCTGGAGGAAGAGTCGGCACCGTATCAGAGAAATCATGTATTGATAAATGAGAGTACCTGAAAAAAATGATCATCAGTTCTAAAAATCCCAAAAAGGAAACTAAAAAGAAGAAGTTGAGACACACTTACTCGTTATGCTTAGCAGGGAAAGCTTCTTCCTTCACACTCAAGAAATCCTCTGCGTCGCTCTCCTTCTCATCCAACTGCTTAATAACCAACTCAGCAGCGCTCTTGAGCAGCTTCTGAACATCAGGAAGCCTCCATATAAGGTAGTTCCTCTCCACGTAGATGTTAATAAGATGATCCAGCGACGGGTTCTTCGACTGATCAGACCTGAAGTAATAATGCTTGAGCATCTTCCCCCACGCCTGATCCTTCAAAGGCACCTTATCCACAAGCTTCTTGAGCACAGTCGGGTGAAGCTTCAACGCTTGCATCATCAGATCTAAGGAGCTCGACTTCGAACTATCTAAAGAAGCCTCCTCAGTCTTCTCGAGGTAGACTCTAGCTATAGCTAGGGAATAAGAGAAGTTCGGGAAGAGCCACAAGGAGTTCTCGGATTGATACTCCTCCGAGAACTCCTCCAGCCACGCGTACTCCTCAGCTCTCAGAGCGAAATAGTCAACACAAAACAACGCGCCAACGGGGTTATCCGTGTCCAGGGACAGCAGCAGCTTGCAAACCTCTAAAGCTGATCTATGACATCCGCGCCTGTCCATGTTCCTCATGTGCGCGAAAAGGGCCGTGAAGAAGGGCTTGTTCGCGTCGTGAGAGTACTTCAACCGGGAGGTACCGTTGAAAGGAGTGAACATTGGATGCCACGCGCGCTCCAGACCGTACAAGCATTTTCCTATTGCATCTGCGGACATCTGATGGTCTCCGGCGAACTTGAAGTAGTCTGCCATGGTTATAAGCGAGTCGATATGGTAAGGGTTGTTGATGAGGACGCTGGCTACGCCGTTCAGGTCGTGGAGGTTCTGCGCGGCTTGGAAGGCTCTCTGAGCTTGCTCGTAGGAGGATGAGTGGGTGTATCTGAAGTAGTTGTAACCGTCTTTGGTCTCGAGAAACTCCATGGAGAAAGAACGATCCCAACGAGCCCAATTCTCCATTGGTGTAATCAGAACGGTTTTTGTGATGTGATGGACTCCTCCACGTCTTCCTCCACGTACCTGCCTAGAGGGCCCGCCACCAGCACCGGCTTGGGTGCTGCTCTCGAGTGATCTAACGACCTTTGAGCCGTACATTCTCCTTAACTCGTTTTCGAGGTTCAGGTACTTGGGGTCTATCTCCAACACTGGTCTTGAAGAAGAAGAAGAAGAAGGCTTTGTTTCTTGAACCTCTTCTTGGATAGAGTTGGTTCCGAGAGAGAGCGCTTCTAAGGTTTCATCAAAAGTGGTTTCAGACTTCACCACCACGTTGGAGCGACTCTCTTTGGGTTTCTTCTTGTTCTTCTTTTTCTTCGACTTGTTCTTTGAAGGAAGCTGAACGGTGTCAGCTTCTTCATCCTTCTTCTTCTCCTCGTCATCTATCTCTGCCTCCTGTAATCAAACCAACACAAAAAGATCATATTTTTAATTATTATGGATTAGCTTCAGACATAAAAGACCAAACCTTTACGATCTCAAACATCAATTTCAATCATGTAATAACAAATTCAACATCACGATTCGAAATACGAGAAATCGACCAAAGAATCTAATATACCTTTTCGGATTCAGGATCTTCATCGCCATCGTTCAAGAGATCAAAAGGATTAATCGAAGAACGGTTTCTCGAGCCACCGAGCTGCTCTTCATCTTCGTCTTCTTCTTCTTCTTCATCGTGATGATTCTGGAGTTTCGATTCTTCGTGTTCCTTGAGAACCTTCTTCAACAACCTCCCAGACATGGCTGCTCCTGCTTCTTCGTAGGCTCAAAATCCGAGAACGTCGATTTAAGACGGCGGAGAGAACCGACGATATGCTTCGCTTCTCTCCAGACTCAATTGACCTTTAGAAGGTATCTTTCCGGTTTATTACTTAAATCGATATGGTTTAGTCAATTATACCGAATCAAATTCATTAACCGGTCAAGTAGAGAGAACGACGTCGTTTCTTCCCCATATTAGCTTCCTTTTGTTCCACGATTAGCTGCATTAATCAAACTCGTCAATGGTGCAAAGCAAGGTGTAAAGATGTAGGGTTTAACTAAATTATGCTACTAAAGTTCAAATTTGGACCGCAGAGAAAGTGGTTAGTTTTATAATTATTGAGAATCTGATTGATTAGTTTAGAATCCTATGCTTTCTGCTAAGCTAATAATTAGTGTCACCACGAAGCACCGCTAATTATCTCCTACTTTTACTTGATATAAAGTAATCTAAATCACAAATTCACTTTGATTATGACTCTCTCTACTCTCCCCCACGCTCAGAATTTTTATCATTATTTGTCTTCATCTCTGCTTGACAACTTGCACTTATTAACTTTTGGATATTATATTTGATCAAAGTAACCATTACTTTCATTTTGCATATAGTTAATAGTCAAAATTTTCATCATTACGATAAAAATCATAATCCAATCGATTTGAATAATTTTGTAATCACTCTTTAGTTTATACGAGTTTACAAATATTCCGCCAAAAGTAGAAATAAACAGAAGACACTAATCATAGCAGTGATCAAAGTGGGCCCATACACGCCACACAGAACCCAGCCCAAAAGCCCAACAATTTATATAAACTAACACTCTCCTCTCCTGATCATCGTCAACAACGTCCTCCAACATCGACAAAATGAATCGGAACTTAAGAAACGCCATCATCGCATTCCTTGCTCCACTCCCTTCCATCGTCTTCTACCTCTCCTTCCTCCGTAGCTACTCTTCAACCCTCGATCCCGAGCTCTCCTACATTCATTCATGGTGTTCGAATCACCCGCTTCTTCTCGCAAACCTCCTCTTCTTCTTCAACGTCAATTTCCTCTTCTGGGTCATCGGTTTACTCCAATCCAGCCACTGGGTACGCGTCAATTTTCCCTAAAACACAACCCATTTCTCAAAGTTTTGAAATTTAATCTTTCTAAAAATGTCTTTTTTGCAGATGATCGATGTGTATTGGACTGTGATACCTGTAATGCTGGTTCACTACTTCGCGTCGCATCCGTTGGGAGAGTACAACAAGTGGAGATCCATGGTTGTCGTGATCCTGACATGGGTTTGGAGTGTTCGGTTGACTCATAACTACTTCCGGCGGGAAAATTGGGAGTGGGGCGCTAGAGAAGACTGGAGGTTCAACGACTTGCGGAAACAGTACGGGAAACACTGGTGGTGGCTCTCTTTCTTCTCCGTCTACGTTTCTCAGCAGGTAAGATCCACCAACTGTTCGATGAATTGCCTCAACGAGCTTTAGAGAAGAGTAGATTCTCATTTGGTTCTTTTGTTGTCTCTTTTTTTGTGAAATTTGCTCAGATCTTCCTTATTGGGATATGTCTACCTTTATACATCATCCACTCCGTTGATGCCCCTTTGAATATTTGGGACTTTGTTTCCTCGGCCATCTGTTTGACTGGCATTGTCATGGCCTACTTCGCCGACACGCAGCTCCACGAGTTTGTAACCCAAAACCAGAAGCTGAAGGAGCAGGGGAAGCCCAAAATCCCCAATCTCGACACGGGTTTGTGGTATTACTCGAGGCATCCTAATTACTTGGGTGAACAGTTGTGGTGGTGGGGACTGGTCGTGTTTGCTTGGAACCTTGGTCAAGGATGGACTTTGATAGGTGCGTTGGTCAATACTCTGTGTTTGGTCTATGTAACAATCCTTGTTGAGCGTCGGATGGTGAAACAAGAATACAGAGCTGAAGCTTATAGAGCGTATCAGAAGACAACTTCTGTGTGGATTCCATGGTTCAAGTCTAAGGTTGCTGCTGCTGCTGCCAGTAAAGATAAGAGCACTTGAATATTATTGGCATGATTAGTTTGTTTCAGTGTCGTCTCTACCAATCCTTCAACTGTGTATTATTGGCATTGTTTTTTTTTTATCTTTGTTGTGTCTTTGTGTTGCTTCGTTTTGTCTATGAAAATTTGTATTAAAATGGGTTTGGAGAGGGGTCTAAATAGTGTTATTTATATATGGAGTTTATTTAATTTATTTAGCTTCAGTATTTTTTCTTTAATAAAATAAGTAAATAATATTTACGATTCTGCTTGTAACCGCTAATATGATATTCTAGTTGTTTTTTCGTTATATATTTTCAGCAAAACTAAAATTGAAAAGCATATGCCAATAATGATATTCCAGTTGCTGTTTCGTTGTATATTTCCAGCAAAATTAAAATTAAAAAGCATATGCCAAATCAGTTGGATATTGATAAACATATACATTAGAATATACCTCAGGAATATTTTATCAAATCTTCATAGAAAATCAATCCAATGCCCTATAAAAACAGAGTCGAATGTGATTCACTTCTCACTTTGATCAAGTTACATATTCACCAAACAAAAACAAACACACAATGTGGAAAATACTAGCCTTATTCTATGTGTCTTTGATCTGCCTAGGTCTCTCGGTTTCACCGGTAGACGCCTACGGTAGAAGGCAACTTCGGTTTAATTCCAATGGCCGGTTTAAAATTCTGCAAGTGTCAGATATGCACTACGGTTTTGGCAAAGAGACGCAATGCTCAAACGTAACACCCGAAGAATTGCCTTACTGCTCTGATCTCAACACCACCTCCTTCATACAACGGACTATCGCTTCCGAGAAACCCGATCTCATCGTCTTCTCCGGTACTACACACACAAATGAACTTTGTTTTTTCAATATCATAATTCTAGTGTGTTTTCGTATCTTCAATGTACTTTTATAACATAATTCTAGTTCTATCAGTGTTATTTTAATTTATCCATGCACTGTTGAAATTTTTTTTCTTATGATTAATGAGTATATATGGTATATACATATTGTATTATTTAATATATCATTTGTTGTCTCTCTTAACGCAGGAGACAACGTAAATGGAATGTGCGAGTCAGGTGACGCGGCAAAAACAATGAACATGGCATTTGCTCCGGCGATCGAAGCGAAGATCCCATGGGTGGCCATTCTTGGGAATCATGACCAAGAATCAGACATGACAAGAGAAACAATGATGAAGCACATCGTGAAAATGCCTTACACGTTGTCTGAAGTAAACCCTTTCGGTTCTGGTATATTCCCCATTGACGGTTTTGGGAACTACAATCTACAAATCGAGGGTCCTTTTGGGTCGCCTCTCTTCTTTAAATCCCTTCTCAATGTTTATATGCTTGATGGTGGAGATTACGTCAAACTCGATGGGTTTGCTTTTAATTATGATTGGGTTAAGTCCTCTCAAGTGAATTGGTATGAACACGCCTCTAAATGGCAAGAGGTATGTCACAAAATATTGTTTATTTGAGAAAAAATGTTATTGTCTAATACATAAAAATTATAATTATTTTGTTTTTTTTTGTTTACTAAATTATTTATTTTGTTTTTAATAGATGGAATACAAGAGGTGGCCTTTTCCACAAAATAGTACGGCACCGGGGTTGGTTTACGTCCACATTCCAGTACCCGAATTCAAACAATTCAGCGAACCGAGGCAGATGACTGGAGTGAGACAAGAGCAGACATGTTCTGCACCTATCAACTCTGGTTTATTCACCAAACTTGTCGAAAGAGGTGAGGTCAAAGGTGTTTTCAGCGGTCACGACCACGTTAACGACTTCTGTGCCACACTTAATGGAGTCAACCTTTGTTACGCTGGTGGTTCCGGGTACCAACAAATATCATGACTTAATTTGACTCAAAAGCTTTCTAACCATTCTTGTAAACCCTATTTTTTATTAATTTATGTGACACACGTTAGGTATCATGGGTACGGAAAGACTGGATGGGCAAGGAGAGTCAGAGTAGTTGAAGCTCAGCTTGAGAAGACTAAGTATGGACGTTGGGGAGCCGTCGATAAAATTACAACGTGGAAACGACTCGATGATAAGAATCATTCTTTGATTGATACTCAACTTCTTTGGTCCAAGAACACAAGTACGTAATATCATTTTATTAAACTAGTCGACTTTAGACTACTAAGAATTTGTTCTCTGATCTTAATTTTGATGTTTTGTTTTATTGCAGCTCTTGACGCAAATTATAGGTTTAAATGCAATAAGATAAAACAGCACTGATCATTGATTAAGCGGAGGAGTTCTTTTAGATTTATAGGTTGCTCTGGTTTTATTATTTTATTTTTGTTCATTATAATGATTTGATTTAAAATAAGATTGAAGACATTCAGCTTGTAATTTTTTTCATTTCTGCTACATTTTGCGTTCTATATTCTTAATAGATCATTTGATTTTTATCTATAAACAAGAGTCAGTGTGGTCCCTGAGGTCAAAATCAGGCTAGAATTTCAATTCACTTTAGCTCGTTTAAACGCCTAGACATTTGAATGTTTCCATCAAAGACGGCATGTTGTTTTCTGAGTTGTTCGAGCAGGCCTAATCTCCTTCAACTAGGGTTTTATTTTTCACATCGTCTCAATATAACTTTTTATCTCGTTTCGAATATTCTTCATTCACATCCACTGATCCATTAATCAAGATTTGATGTTATCTTCACCAATCTCTAACGATTTATATAATCGACCACATCATATCAAATTTAGATAAACACAGACACTAAATTTTTATTTACAACTCGCTAAAAATGAAAATTAACATTGATGTATTTATTTAGAATATTTGTTGCATATATTTTTAATTTTAATCAATGATTTTTAATATACTATATGTGTTGGCAATCTTTTTTACCAAAAAAAAGATTGGCAATCTCTTATAGATTTAATTAATTTAAAGTTGATAATCATTAGAATTCGAATTACTAAAACATGTGTTTGATGATGACATTGATAGCACGACTTAGACGTACATATATAATGACATGCATCTTTGAAACTTCACCAAGTAATTTCCAAACCTTTAAGGTAAATTTATAGTTAGCTACACTATATAAACCCTAAATTTAACGTTGACATAAATAGTAGCTAATGTATATATGTGTTTATAACAAAACGATATGTCATAATTAATTAACCAGGGTATAAAACTAGCTGTTTATGGTATACAGATGTGATAAATCTTACTATATGATCATATATGATATAGACGTCATCACATACTGTATATGAGTATAAATATAACATACATTTACATTAATTCTGTTTCTGCAATGATATCTAGATGTATATTGCAGCTTCCAGACCGAGAGACGAAAAGAAAGACCCAAAATAAATTACATACCTGACAGCAATTTTATAATTTTCATAGCCTTTAGCGTTTGTGGTATATTAATTACTACATCAGAAAAGATATGTGAAAACAGATCATACTTTTTCAATCGCCCCAAGGTGAAAAAGAAAGAAGCAAAACTCTTCTCTTTTCTCGTTTTGCTAATTCAGACATCACACAATTATATATAGAAGTACGTTTTTTATTGTTGCTTTGACACTGCCCACCTCCTGCAAATCTACCTCCCTAACTAATATCCAGCAATAGGTTCAGAGAAAAGCAGCAGCGGCCATATTTACTAACCAAACATAGAAATCCCTAACCAAATTAATTGCATGGACAATAATTAGTGATGCATATATATATACCTGCAAAAATAGCCCATCAAACTCTGAAACTTTCTGACTCAGAGACATACAAGAGAGATATGGAGTTACACTGATCCCAATCCTAGTTCATGTCTCTTCTTACACATCTCACTTACTAGGTATTTGTATCCAATTTTTCTACTCTCTATACAGCATCGCAATATTACATTGTATAGCAAATTAGCAATTTATGAATGATATCATGAATGTAGATGCATCTATGTACACAAATCAAATATTCTGAAGAACAACTTAATATTCTAGTCCATATAACTTACCTATGGACAAACATATCATTTCTCGATAAAAATGTATAATGAAATCAATACATTATATATGCTGTCATATATATTTATAGAATTTATGTTTAATTTTAAATACCAACTAATCTCATCATCATTACTGATCCAAATCAAAAGGCAATGAGGACTTTCCTTTCTTAGAGAAGTGATCATCTTCACTGCTGCTTCCAAGTCTCAGCTGAAACAAAGAGGACGACGGAGAAGCGTCGCCACGTGGCAAGCTCCCACCGGAAGATGAAGATTCTTCCTCCATATCAACTCCAAAAAGCCTCAGCCTCTTCCCGGCCGTTCCAACAACCGCCTGGCTAACTTGAGCTCCTCCGTGCATCATCACCGGCACAGATTCAATCACCAAAGGATCAGCCACCACCGCCCTTTGATCTACCAAGTACCCGTATCCAAATTCTCTAGGAATCTGAGGATAATTATAACCACTGTGATGATGATGACGTGGCTGCTGATAGTTGTAAAGATTGTAACTAGTTGCTGTCGGAAAGCTGTAAAACCTAGGAAACATAGATCCGGCAGCAAAGTGAGCAATCGATGTCGGATGGTCAGGAACTTTAAGTCTTCTCCTCCAATCGATAAACAAGCGGCTGTCTCTTCCTGAATCTCCGACACATCTCTGGAAAGAGACAATATCTCCGGCGTCTAGCTTTTTGTCTTTAACGAAACGGCTCCAACCTTTAGTCATGACATAGCTTTGGCTACTGTTCCAGTAAGAGTAGCGGAACCTCCATGACTTTCCTGTGAGATCTTCGAAGTTTAGAAGCAAACCTTTCTCGTTTGTGGATGAATCTAAAGGGAAGTATCTCTCTGCGTATTGCTTTGGGATCACGAGCCGGTTTAGTTTACCAACGTCGC
This sequence comes from Brassica oleracea var. oleracea, assembly GCF_000695525.1. Classification (NCBI taxonomy): domain Eukaryota; kingdom Viridiplantae; phylum Streptophyta; class Magnoliopsida; order Brassicales; family Brassicaceae; genus Brassica; species Brassica oleracea. The sequence continues at coordinate 665,543 of NC_027751.1, forward strand.
TTGGAGTCACCACTTTGTCGAACATGTGCTCTCTCTCTACTTCTTCCATAGGCTTCTTGGCCTCTTCTTGTTCTTCTTCTTCCTCCTCTTCTCCTTCTCTTGTAAGAGACAAGTTTGTCATCATCATTTTTTGATTAATGGTATGGTCAAGATTTGGTTTCTGACTTGGATTTGATGATTTCAACAAAAAGCGGATGGGGGTGACTTTGGAATTGAGAAATGAGCTGAGAAGCAACAAACCCTAATTTTTGAAGGAGTGGGGGAGAATTGGAGGAGAAAAAAAGGTTAAACTAGTGATGTGATTGACCTAATTATACATAAATATAAAGTTGGGTTTTGCCTAACTGATCATCACCACGATCTCTCTTTCTCTTATCTATGTCTCACTGTTTTTTTTTTGGTATGACCATGTCTCACTGTTTTTATGCAATAGCTATATAGCTCTTAGAAATTCAGAGGAAAGAAAAAAAAAAAAGTATTGTTAAGATTTTTAGAAGAAGAATGAGAGAAATGGAGAGAAATTTTGAATGTTATGGTGTTACATGATGTGAGTGATGGAGATATGGGAAAGAGAGAACCAATTTAGAGGGACCCCTTGAATAATCTAGTTTAGTTCATGTGACCTTATTGTTTCTTCTTTCTTTTCTCCTTGCATAAACTATTCTTTTAATCAGTTTCTCATACACAACTTTTTTAAATTTGCCAAATCTAAAAGAAATCATATGTGTCTAACGTACATTTTGTATATGGTTGTGGTATGAGGAGAAAAAGGAGATGGTAACGTCGAGGGCTTAATTAGGAAGAAAATTCTGTTTTTTTCTTCTGAATAATTATAATTTTTTTAAAAAATAACAATCAAATGATAACAATAAAAAAAATATCCATTATATATTAATTGAGGAACATTTGAAAAGATGTAACCTCAATTTTGTATTAATTAAAAGAGGCCCCAATGCATAGGTGGCACTCAATTAGGTAGTCAATTACATTCAATTGAAAAATAAGTAGGTCCACATTCGATTTTTATATGTTGTTAGATACATAAGTTGGTCAAACTATATGATATAATGATATGATATGATATTTTCTTTCCTTAAATAAAACCTACGGAATTACCATAAATGACTAATATATATATGACAATTAATGAGTTTAATAATAAAGATTTGATAACAATGTATATCTCCTCCATCATTTTTTGTTTAATTTTATATTATTAAAATAAATTAAACAATCAAATTAGCTATAAAAATAAAATTTAGATTTTTTCGTATATGTTATATTTTGAATTTTTAAAAACGACAATAAATGACTAAAACTATTAAAATCATTATGTTAAAAATTAATGATCAATTGGTTTAACATTTTTATTATAAGAAGATACACATGATTTTAAAAACATATGAGTAAAAAATATCATTTAATAATAAAATAAATATATATATATATATATATATGTTAATAAATAACTAGGAACTGAGGTATTTATAATAGTTATTACTTGAATTTTAATCAATTATAACTGTCATATATATATATATATATATATATACAAATTAGCTAAAAACATATTTAAACTTAAAAAGATAATTTCTGTATATATTATGTTGTTATCCAAAAATAAAGTTTTTTTTATCATAGAGAACTAAAATTAAGAAATAGAAAAGGGTATAAAAACTAATTAAGTAAAAAGTAATCAACCTTTGTAATAATTTTTAATAATAGATTAATAATGAATATGATAATATAGTAAAAAATATTCATGGCATGATTATATCTGCATCCGCAGATAAAACACCTAGTTGTTTCGTGCTTAAGTTACAAAAGAGAATGAGGTGTTATTGGTTTATATATTTTGATTGATTTAGAAATCCATATAGTATTTATAAATCCAAGTAAAATATGCAAATCCGGAGGTTTTCCCTCGGATTTGAGTCTTTGTATTTTTAACTAAAAAATCCAAACAAATCTATTCAAATCTATTATTAAATAAAATATATTAGTAAATCCGTACGATTGAATAACACTTGATTTGATATAGAATTTATGAATCATTAAACCAATAACACATGATTTTAATACAGATTTGAAAATCATAGAACCAATAACACTAGATTTAGTTCGGATTTTCAAATCCATTAAAATACAACAACCAATAACCCCTACTTAATTTTCAGTGAACGCAGTTGTTTTAGAATTGAAATTAGGAAACATATACTCTTAACGAAAATTTTAATGTGAAGTATTAATTAAAGAACAGTTATGATTATCTTTAGTAGCCAATTTAATAGTTTAGATGGAAATATTTACTGAGATTACGTCGCTTATATATATTTATAAATGTGTAAATTAGTTGGAATTCTCAATTTACCCAAAACAATGTTGAAATTCAGTATTGATCTCTCTAAAATACATTAACGTAGAAGTTTTTTTAGTCAAACGGACCCTAAATAGATCGATTGTCCATGCAACTCTTAACTAATGGGCCTATTGCAAGTTTGCAACCATGGGTATGACCAAGCGATATCAGAGACTAATGGTAACGTGTGTTCGTAAATCGTAATAGTGATGTTTCTTATTTCGTTCGCTTTCTGGTCGTTCGGAAGGTTCAAAGTGACTGTAGTAGAAAAAAAATATTTTATCTTTTAAGAACTACTTAGAATTATTTTTTGATTTTCAAAAAGATTCTTTACATAAGTTAAAAAAATATTATTTTATATGAATTTTAATATATTTAGTTATGAAATTATATAATACAAAATTTAGTTTATAAAATATCTAAATCTAATTTTTTGTTTGTTAATCTTCGAGAACACTCACTCGTCAATTAAATGTAATTACGATATTGTAATGAGCTTCCTCCTCTACACAGTACACATCCACTCCTTTATGCCTGCATGTACTGTTTTTAAGTCCCCATTGAATGTGCCAGAACCCATTTCTTAGGGCATCCTCATTGCTAGGAATTTAATTGCATATCTTAGGTTAGTTTATTAATATAATTAGATTAAGAGATTTTGTTAAGATACTTAATTAAAAATGGAGATTATTGGTAGATACTTTTGTAGTTTCTTAGCTAAATAGTAATATTTTTTTTATTTTGTAAATTTTTTGAGAGGACTTTATAACAAAACATATAACATTAAACATAAGAAAATAACAAAGTTGAACAAAAATTTAAAAAAAAAAGATTACAAAGTTGAAAAAAAAAATGCATAAAAGCATCTTTTTTATTCAATTCATAGAAACTTAAACATGAAATCTTAATTTTCAAACCCAAATTGATCCCATATATGTTCGATCAAATCAAGTTTTAATTGTCTATGGATTGGTCTACCCCGAACTTTTGCCCGACGATCAAGTGTACTGAAAAGCTCGGTAGGCATCTTGACGCAAAAAGAAATATCCTCATCTTGAAACGTCTCATCTTGAGTCTGTGTACGTCGTTCATCTTCGACAATCATATTATGGAGTATGATACATGCTCTCATAATATTTGTTATCTTAGATTTATCCCATAAATTAGATGGATTTTTAATAACGGCGAATCTAGCTTGCAGGACTCCAAAGGCACGCTCAACATCTTTTCGGACAGATTCTTGGGTTTTAGCAAATAGTGAATGTTTTGGACCCTGTGGTAGTCGGATAGATTGAATAAATGTCGCCCACTCCGGATAAATACCATCCGTGAGATAGTAGGCGAAATCGTACTCCCTTCCGTTGACATTGAAGTTGACTTGCGGAGCTATTCCTTTAATAATGTCATCAAAAACAGGTGATCGATCTAGAATATTAAGATCGTTCATAGTACCTGGAGCTCCAAAAAATGCGTGCCATATCCATAGGTCATAAGAAGCTACGGCCTCCAACACAATTGTTGGTTTATCGGTTCCTCGTGAATACATACCTTTCCAAGCGGTGGGGCAATTCTTCCAGTCCCAATGCATACAATCGATGCTTCCAATCATCCCGGAAAATCCACGTTCTTCTCCTTTAGCGAGTAGTCTTTCAAGATCCTCCGCTGTTGGACGTCTTAGGTATTCATCTCCAAACAAGTGGATAATTCCCGCGGTAAATTGGTGCAAGCATTTTCGAGCTGTGGTTTCACCAAGTCTTACATATTCGTCAACTGTATCAGCCCCACCACCATATGCTAATTGACGAATGGCTGCAGTGCATTTTTGGAGCGGTGATAGACTTGACCTTCCGACTGCATCTTGTGTTGGAGCAAAATAAGCTACTTCCGTAGAGAGACGATGCACAATACGCAGGAACAATGACTTGCTCATTCGAAACCGTCGAGGGGATTTCAACGGAGGAGATTGGGTGAGACGGTTTCGATTTCGCCAAGGGGATATCGACAGAGGAGATGGACTTCTTCTTGTTTCGATTTCGCCGAGGGGATTTCAACGGAGGAGATTGGGTGAGACGGTTTCGATTTCGCCAAGGGGATATCGACAGAGGAGATGGACTTCTTCTTGTTTCGATTTCGCCGAGGGGATTTCAACGGAGGAGATTGGGTGAGACGGTTTCGATTTCGCCAAGGGGATATCGACAGAGGAGATGGACTTCTTCTTGTTTCGATTTCGCCGAGGGGATTTCAACGGAGGAGATTGGGTGAGACGGTTTCGATTTCGCCAAGGGGATATCGACAGAGGAGATGGACTTCTTCTTGTTTCGATTTCGCCGAGGGGATTTCAACGGAGGAGATTGGGTGAGACGGTTTCGATTTCGCCAAGGGGATATCGACAGAGGAGATGGACTTCTTCTTGTTTCGATTTCGCCGAGGGGATTTCAACGGAGGAGATTGGGTGAGACGGTTTCGATTTCGCCAAGGGGATATCGACAGAGGAGATGGACTTCTTCTTGTTTCGATTTCGCCGAGGGGATTTCAACGGAGGAGATTGGGTGAGACGGTTTCGATTTCGCCAAGGGGATATCGACAGAGGAGATGGACTTCTTCTTGTTTCGATTTCGCCGAGGGGATTTCAACGGAGGAGATTGGGTGAGACGGTTTCGATTTCGCCAAGGGGATATCGACAGAGGAGATGGACTTCTTCTTGTTTCGATTTCGCCGAGGGGATTTCAACGGAGGAGATTGGGTGAGACGGTTTCGATTTCGCCAAGGGGATATCGACAGAGGAGATGGACTTCTTCTTGTTTCGATTTCGCCGAGGGGATTTCAACGGAGGAGATTGGGTGAGACGGTTTCGATTTCGCCAAGGGGATATCGACAGAGGAGATGGACTTCTTCTTGTTTCGATTTCGCCGAGGGGATTTCAACGGAGGAGATTGGGTGAGACGGTTTCGATTTCGCCAAGGGGATATCGACAGAGGAGATGGACTTCTTCTTGTTTCGATTTCGCCGAGGGGATTTCAACGGAGGAGATTGGGTGAGACGGTTTCGATTTCGCCAAGGGGATATCGACAGAGGAGATGGACTTCTTCTTGTTTCGATTTCGCCGAGGGGATTTCAACGGAGGAGATTGGGTGAGACGGTTTCGATTTCGCCAAGGGGATATCGACAGAGGAGATGGACTTCTTCTTGTTTCGATTTCGCCGAGGGGATTTCAACGGAGGAGATTGGGTGAGACGGTTTCGATTTCGCCAAGGGGATATCGACAGAGGAGATGGAGTCTGACGGTTTCGATTTCGCCGAGGGGATATCGACAGAGGAGATGGGGTTTGGACGGTTTCGATTTCGCCGAGGGGATATCGACAGAGGAGATGGGGTTTGGACGGTTTCGATTTCGCCGAGGGGATATCGACAGAGGAGATGGGGTTTGGACGGTTTCGATTTCGCCGAGGGGATATCGACAGAGGAGATGGGGTTTGGACGGTTTCGATTTCGCCGAGGGGATATCGACAGAGGAGATGGGGTTTGGACGGTTTCGATTTCGCCGAGGGGATATCGACAGAGGAGATGGGGTTTGGACGGTTTCGATTTCGCCGAGGGGATATCGACAGAGGAGATGGGGTTTGGACGGTTTCGATTTCGCCGAGGGGATATCGACAGAGGAGATGGGGTTTGGACGGTTTCGATTTCGCCGAGGGGATATCGACAGAGGAGATGGGGTTTGGACGGTTTCGATTTCGCCGAGGGGATATCGACAGAGGAGATGGGGTTTGGACGGTTTCGATTTCGCCGAGGGGATATCGACAGAGGAGATGGGGTTTGGACGGTTTCGATTTCGCCGAGGGGATATCGACAGAGGAGATGGGGTTTGGACGGTTTCGATTTCGCCGAGGGGATATCGACAGAGGAGATGGGGTTTGGACGGTTTCGATTTCGCCGAGGGGATATCGACAGAGGAGATGGGGTTTAGACGGTTTCGATTTCGCCGAGAGGATTTACACAGAGAACATGCACAGAGGCGGTTTCGATTTCGACGGATTACAGCTATGGCGATTGAATCGCCGACGAGCTCGAAACAAGAAGAAGTCGAAAATGAAAACACCGAACACGAATTTCTCTTCCTCTAACCCTACACCCACTCATTTTCTGCCACCTGCCCCTTAAGGACGGAGAAATAAACTTCTTAATTAAGAAGTTCTTCGGTCCGTTTGTAATATTTTCACCTATTTTACATTAATTTTTCGACCCAAAATAAGAAGAAATGGGCTTTACATACGGGCGATAATCATGCCCTTAATTTCTTCTTGGTGTATTCATTTATGCATAACCTAATCTGTGTGTATTTGAATGTTATATGTTTTACTACTGCCATTTGCAACACTTGCTGTATACTTTCCCCCACTTGTAAGAGATTCTTTTATTAATCATACATTTATATCTTTTACCTGTATTTTTTTAAGTTTAAATAGATACCAATCTCATACGTATATAAGATGGGGTTTTTACGCCATGGATAGAAATAATAATTTTTTAAAAATAAAAAATATTAAAAAATATTTTTATTAAATTTAGTTTTTCGTGACAAAAGAAAATTAAATTTAGTTTTATGTTTATTTAAAAATCAATATATCAGTTATTAGTTATGTCAGATATAATTTATATTTTATTATGTAATAATTTCTCTTCCTATGCTTTTATATATGATACATAAAATAATCATATAGATTATTCGGTAATGATACAAAAAAATATTTACAAAGGTAAGCAGATGTCTATCGTATTTGTGAGTATAGTGTGAGACTGAATTCTTGTTTTGAGTTCGAGTGTGCATGAGACTAACAATTTTACCACAAGAAAACTAGGTTCTTAATTAATCCTTCTGGTCGTCAAAAGATTAGAGAACCTAACAAATGAGCTATGAAAGATATCGCGTTTGAAACATGGCGCTAAAAGTAAAATGGTTATATAAAGTAATACTCTTAAGGATTCTTAAAATCGGCATGGACATATATATTATCTAGCTATTTAAAGTCAAATAATTTCTTTAAGATATAAAAAGTGTTTCAGTAAGTTACTTTTCATTTCTGTATTGAGAATATATTATTTATTTTGTTGTTGTATATTTTCAAAGTTATGAAATTTTAATTAAAGGTATCTATCAAGTATCAATCGCCATCTTAATATATATGTTTGGTTTGGCCGGTTACTTTTTCTTCAAAAGAACAGGCCTGGTCAGTTTAAAATACGGTGTAACAAGCTTAATCACGTTGACAATTATATTTTATAGAAAGAAAGTTTGATTTTAAAAACAAAATATAAAGTGCATATATACATCTACAATTCTTAAACTTTCAAAATTAATTTACAGAGTAGTGACTTTATTTGTTTTCTTTATCTGAAATAGTGATTGCTTTTCTTTATAACATTGTAGGATGATTAAAAATATATATAAAATATAAAACAGATCCGCAGAATTGGCAATAAAATTAAAATACATATGATTTAATATATTTCCTTATTTGGAATTACTATTAAGATAAATATAACCAGAATCTTTTTTAAAATCATGATGTTCATCCATGGGAGAGAGAAACAACAAAATATAGGAACCTCTTTAGTCAATCAAAAACTAATAAACATAGACTTGCTATAATATTGTTCTTGGACTGGCCAAAGAATCTTAGAGTTTATGGCTCAAGATATATAACTTTTCGCATAAAACGATAATCGATACATTTGTTTGTTCCAGCGCATCGTGCTAACAGCTTGTAATGACGTTTTTGTTTTATCCGTGTAACACTGTGAGTATAGTAACATTACATATGTTACTCTAGAACATGATACGTGTCAATCAGACCCTTACAATTAGTCCTTAACAACTCGATATATTAATTGTTTTCCGTAAGGTTAATCTTGTAAGGTTAATCTTGTAAGGTTCTTACGTACGTGGTCCTGACAGAGACTAAGCACCCTTCATGTCCCGTTGTGCAATTTCGGTTAATACTTAACAGTAATCAACGGCTATCTGGATAAGATTAAAGTTTAGACTTTGTTAGAATGGAATTGCACTACATAGTCTATTTCATGTTAATGGACGTTACTATAGTCGATGACTACTTAAACCACTTTTTACTATCAGTATAAAACAGAATTTAGTTGACGGTTTTTAGCTTATTTTAAAATGTAATCAAAGAATTTGATTATAGTAAAATTAAAAAGTTGAAATTATAAAGCATGCAGTAGGTAATGGACATTCATAAACGTGGTCCAAAATCTCATCCTTAGTACATAATTGGCTGGACACAAAAAGCCTCTAGTTGATACATTGTTTTCTTCTGTTTTATCGTGTTATTGATTAGAATCTTAATGAACACTATAGGACCTTTTCGCATCTTAATCTGAATTAAAATAATGATATACCTAATTGCATTTTATGATGTAAATTTTTATATATAAGTATCTGCATGGCTTATCGTTTTTTCTTTGTAACTTTCTATATACAACGGGTTGTATTTTCTTTCATGCGCATCTTATAATATCACCACCCATGATTAATATATAACTGATTGAAACATTAGGCTGGATGTTATCAGCAAACAGAAATACGACGGATCAAGTTATTTTCAAGATTTGCAAAAATAGTGAAGCACAACAAAAGGCAATACGATTAAATCCTTCTTTATATAAAGGAACACAATTCTGTTTGTTCTCCTTTGTGTCAATGAACTTAATATATTACCATCTCTCTATGTCCATAGTTCTTGTAGAGAGATAGAGAGAGTAATACAATAAATATCAGGAAATTACGAGGAAACCATAACGTCGTCCTTTTCAAGGCTATGCCCTATTAGCCAAGGGGACCTCTCTATTTCTAGACACCCCACTCTTCAATTCCTATCAACCTTTTTATAACTCTAAACATGAATTGAATCAGATATGCACCAACTTAGTTTTCGAACTTTTAACTTGCAGAGGGAGTCTCAGCTTTTCAAATGGTTAATGCTTTAACGGATCATATAGGTGTTATGCTATACTAAATATCAATAGCTCAAAAAATACCAACGAAGTCGTTTGCTAGTCTTTGTTTTGTGGGATTAAACTAGAATTGCTAGTGAACCAGATTAGCTTAAGATAATGATGGAGAGTAGTTATACGTATAGAGATATATAAAGCATATGATTATGAAAGAAGGAAAAGATGGGGCTTAGGGTTAGGACCACCTTGTAATTGTATACCGAAAAATCCAGATCACTCGCACACTTATGAACTCTTTTTTTCTTGTTTAAACAAATGACCACTCGCCTGGAACACTCTTTTCCCCTTAGAGTCTTCCCCTCCTTTCAAATGGCAAGTCCAATCTATATACGTATACCTTCCTTATTTGTAAATGAACTCAAATCCCAAGCAATCCTCTTTTTCATTTAAATAGAAGTTATCTATTAACCCAAAAAAATCCTTCTATATCTACCCAACTTTTTATAGCAACATACATAAGTAGCCAGTCTATACAATTAGTTTCATGTGTATGATTACATTATTGATCATTACATATGGCTATAAATAGTTTGATCAGTCGCTTGTGGTGACAAGAAAGCGTTGCCTTTAGAAAATTAGGGTTCCCCTATTTTTATTTTTTTTTGGTCAAAGGGTTTCCTTGTTTTTGTAAGAGTATTATGATAGAAATTAGTTGTATGCATCTTGGACCGACGCTATTTCCGTAGAGTCACTCGTGTTAATTTAAATCGACCATTATTGATTATGAAAAGGGTATGATGATGATAATAATACATATAAGATATAAGTACTTATCAAAAAGAAAAATATAAGATCGGTCGCCATCGAAGAGGTAGTGGTGAAGTGGAAGGCGGTCCAAGTTCTTAAATGAAATTATTTTGGTTAAACATAAAACTATAAATAATGGAGACTCGGTGGTACGATAATGGCAACAACATGCTCCAGTTGTCAATTTACCCCAGAGTCTACGACTATCTCTCTCTAGCCAGCCCTTTACCGATAAAAGAAGGGTTAAATATAATTAGTCTTCTAAGCATGCATCTTAAAAAGTTCATGTGCAGATGAAAATGAAAAAGAATAAATCTATTGTTCTCAACAGTATTATTATATATTGGTTTATGCGAGTATTAAACTTCAAACCCAAATAATACATATAGGAGGACCAACACCAATGTTCACAGAATTGGTTTCATAGACTCTGTTCTTCTGTTCGTATTTTGCTTTACTTCTCTAACATTTCAGTTCGTGATAGTGAAAAAGTTAGATTTTGTTTATATAAATGCAAATATATAAGGTGGGGTAGGTTTGTAGAGAAGGATGGATACAAATGAAATCAACCCGTTCAGGTTGTCTCAACTCTGAAGGCCAAAAACACTATTTATTAAAATTTGGATGCCTCTTTCTTTGCCAATTTACAAAAAAAAGAAGTAAGAAAAAAACTATATGATTTTACATTATTAAAATTATAAAATTATATTAATAATAAAAAGTACTCTGCAGTAACTGCGATAGTCAGCTTCCCTGCAGCTCATATATTCACATTATAATCATTCATTCAATTCACTGTTCATACCCTTAGATCTTGATGAGCGTATACATATATACACACGTACAAATGTCGGTCCATATTATACAAATTATTTCGTCATTTAGCTGATTTAAAATAAAGTGAGGGAACCCTATAATATATAGAGTGGTCCCTATTAAAGAAAAAGTGAGGCCCAAAATAAATACGATATGATGATAAATGGAAAAGCCCATTCTCTGTCTATATATGTGCTACCTCATGTTTAGTCGCTTTCTCATTTGGATCCACACAGGCACACACACGATACGATACTTTGCCAACTAATTAAAAACTGTTTGTGTTCACTGTACTGTTTTGTATACTAGTGTACAGAGAGAGAGATCTTTCGTTAGGTATTTATTTTCCTCTATGGTTATGATTCTTTGGTATATATTTTACGCTTACGTGTGTCACTGAGTCTTAGTACGTACAATTTTACTTCCGATTCACGTATGTGGTTTTTACTTCGTTTCTAAATACTCGTTTGTTACACTGGTTATTAAAATTTAAAAGAGACAGTTTATTTGGGCCATATGAGCTTATAAAGCCCATTAGTATACAAAACATGAGTTTCAGTAAGCAACAAGGAAAAAAAATGAAAAATACAATACATTTGTCTCTGTATGAGTTTCAAATTACAAAATTCAACAAAATTGCAACATTTCAAGAAAAATAACAATTATTAAAAGAATATTCTGCTGCGAGGAATCATCTCTTTCGCTGTATGGGAATATAAATGTGTTGTTGTTCGTTCATCTCCTCAAGCTATGGAGAATATACTCAGCGTATAGGTCCCTGTTTATGTAATTGAACGATTGATAAAATTCGTTACTCTAATCATTTGATAAAAGTTTGGGAGTTTAATGCTTAATGAAAGCTTACATGGAGTACTGGATTGCTTCATGTGCCTTCTCCGATGGCAAGAAATCGTTTACAGCCACCTCCTTGTGCTCGTTCTTCTTGTCTACAAACCATAACACGATACATGAAACTTCAGTATATTTTTTTCTTTTTACAATTTTATTATAACTAAATAAAGAAAAAGGATGTTACAGTCTTCGAAGAAACGACGGATCTCTGAGAGACGGTGAGGAGCGAGTTGTTTGATGTCGGTGAAATGTTTGTACTCTGGATCATCAGCACACACGGCAATGATCTTGTCGTCCATCTCTCCCTGTAATAATATATACTAATTTAGTGGAGAAGTTTCTAAAATAGGAAATAAATCTCGTTATAAGAAAACAATATATGAAAATGAATCTTGTTAAATAAAAATGTGTGCATGTTTCATTGAACAGGAGGGAACCTGATCAATCATGGGCATTAATCCAATGGCTCTAGCACGGAGAAAACATCCTGGAAGCACTGGTTCCTACGTACACAAGCTTAAAGAGGTTAAAAACTATGTTTGGGAAATGGATGATACACTAATTTCTCTGGTGATTTTTGATGGTTGTGTACCTGCATGAGGACAAGAACATCAAGAGGATCGTTGTCTTCACACAATGTCCTTGGGATGAATCCATAGTTGTGAGGATAAACAACCGATGAGTACAAGATCCGGTCAACCTGAGATCGAATTGGATGTCATTAATCATAATTCTTGGTGGGCATGCGGTTATTACCGAACCGAAATGTTCGGTTTTCGGTTATGAGGTTTGGCTCAGTTCGGCGAGTTAACCGAACTAACCAAAAAACGAATAATGTTTGGTTTTTGGTTCAATTCGGCGAGTTTTCGGCCAAACCGAACTAACCAAATTTTGAACTAACAGACTCGGAAAACCCGAGCTAACCGAACCGCATGCCTAATTCTTGGTTAAGAAAAGAAGATCTCACAATCTAGGGATCATTTCATTACACTTACCTTGATAAGACCGGTCTTTTTGTCAAGTTCATATTTCACTTTGCTTCCCTTCGTGATCTCAACCACCTGACCGGTGAAACTCTTGTTAAAAAGACTAATATAGAAATGTAATAAAATGTTTTACTAAGAGACATACCACATTGAAGACCAATGGAGCCTCAGGACCTGAAAGCAAGAGAAGTCACAAATTGTGTTGAGAATTCATGAAAAATAATAATCAGATATGATTATAAGGGTTGTTGAAGGTACCGATCTCAAGGTCGTGCCATGGATGTGCAGCTACAGATCTCTTGGAGAGAGTTGAGAGAATCCTCTCGTTGAGTTTTGGAGCAGGACGAGGAGACTCATTTGATTCCATCGTTTCTTCATATGTTTCTTCACTCATCTGTTGATCATCATGTCTTACATGTTGAGATCTAATGAATCAAGAAACAATAAGAGATTAATATATACGTTACCTTTCTTCTCTCGTTTACAAGGGACAATAAAACAAATGTAACTTCTGAAAAACAAAGCTAACGTTTATGCATATATATACACGAGAAAACAGAGGTTAATAATAGGATAAGGACTTGGTCAACATCATTTATTGATACCAGAGATATTCTTTCTCAGCCTTTCGATTCCTTCTTGCTTCTTTTTGCTCCGCACGTTGTTGTAATCGTGACAACCAATCGCAGTCACGTTTTATTATTCCAGAGCACGATCCCGTACTTAAATAAAACGTTTCTTTACTCTCACGCAAAGCGTTTTTAAACTACATACATTCAAAACCAAGAAAAAAACTTTTAACTTCCTCTGTTTTTTCAAGTCTTAGGACACTCTTCACCAACATACTCAACTTCTCTGCTGAAGTTTATGTAACGCCCCGACCAACCACAACAAATGAGCCTCCCACCGTCCCACGCTTACTCACTCGGGCCCGTGGGCCTTAAAGCATGATTAATAGGGGTTCTTAGGGTGAAGTTCTCAGCGGAATATAAGAACTTAAGAGCCGGTTCTTAGAGCATCATTATCGGTGAAACCCTTTTTTGGGTTTCTAATTTTTTTTTTTTTTTCTCGGCTGATTTAAAAAAAAAACAATTAAAAAATAAACCAATCGCAGGCCGTCACGTGTCGGTGGGGCCCGCGAACAGTTGACAAAACCCACCACGATCGTTTCTTCATTCAGACTTTTTGCAACCGGTTTTCCACTTTTGTGGGACCCAAAATCTTTAAAAACTCCTATTGGAACTTGCAATAATGGTGCTCTTACATTTTTTAGTTAAAAATTAAAAAACGGATTCTTATTTTCCGTTAAGAACCACACCCTAAGAACCCTCCAATTAATCATGCTCTTATAGGCTCAATCGACTTGTTTAAAAAATGTTTCCTTAATCTCAAGCAAAGCGTTTTAAACTTGTATACATTCAAAACCAAGAAAAAAATTAACTTCCTCTGTTTTTCAAGTCTTAAGGCCACTCTTCACCAATATACTTAACTTCTCAGCTAAAGTTTACATCTTTCAATGCAAGTGTTTTTTGAAGGAGGTAGAAATTAAACAGTTTATGATTTTGTTTGATAATACAGAGTCAAACGTTACAAGAAGACTATGGACAAAATACAAATGCCTCAAAGACAGAAGAAGATTGTATCAGTGAGATCTTGAAACTTGAATGAAAACAGAGAAACAACAGATGTAATAATAGAGTTACAACTTTTTTTCATGTTGAAGTTTGAGTTTCCAACCTAATCCGCTTAGGATCTTTCTGTTCAACACTGATGATAGGATTGGTGTTGTTGATGACTCTACTTTCTTTGGCTTCCATTGAACATCTTTTGTAAGGCTTGAAACCTGTTCTCCCTCTACTTAGCTGCTGCTTTGAAGCACCCAAAAACGCTATGTTTCTGTTCTCTTCTTGATCATCAGCTGTGGAGTTAAGATCAAGCTCCATTGGATAACTTTGTTGTTGGCCCTCCTCTCTCTGATATGTAAAACTTTGTGGCAAAACTTCTCTTGCAAAGAGAGCTCTAAAAGCAATTCGTCCCTGAAAAAAATACAAAATATTTTGGTGAATAAACGATTTTAAATAAAAGGAAGTTTTGAATCTTTTTTCGTTTTAAGTACCTCATCTGAAACAGACTTCCATGGATCAGCTAAGATAGAGCTACTGATTCTACTGCGTCGCGCATTAGATTCTGAAGTTTGTGGGTTGTTAGTAGTGTCCCCATCCACTTCTTTCACTTCCTCATTGGTGGTGCCACCATTCTCTTGCCTCTCCACCAAAGCATCAGCCTCAACATCGTCACTACTCGAGGGAGTGTTCGAGCCACAAGAAGACCTGTCAACTTGTTTCCTATCTCTCGCTCCATCTGATCCCTTTGCATCAGTCTCAGTCGCTGCACAAGTATGATGATGACAATCTGGTTGACTCCCATTTTTAGTCTCCTCTGATTCCAACGAAGACCGAGCCTTTGAAGCCTCGGAGTGTTCTTGATCCATTGTTTTTGTGAGGGCGTTTACTTCATAAGTAGTTGGAGGGTTGCCTGAACTAAAAGGAGGAGCGCAGAGTGGGAGCATCCCATTGGCGGCCCACCAAGCACTTGCAGCTGCAACGGTGGCTGCAGCCATGGCAGCCAAGTTCCCTTGTGGGCCGCCACCAAACGTTGAGGCAAAAGATGCAGCTGTATAGAGAGCTGGTGTTTGTAAAAGGGTCGACATGATATGTTCAGGAAAGGACTGATGACTAGTCTCGTCTGGCTGTGAAGGAGGAGCATGTGACAGAGACGTTGTACCCAATGGAACTAGCAGAGGGATATGCGTTGGATAAGTGTGAGGTCCTCCTGCCTCTATATTCAAATCACTGTAGTTTGACTCCTTGTTATTCCCCTGTTCCTTCCCTCCCATATAGTTTCATGAAAAGTACATTTAAAACCTCAAATAGCAATTGTAAGATTGTTTCTAACCTGTTCCCGTGAAGGTAAGAACTCTAGAAAAGTGCTTGCGTTTGATGCAGCAGAGAGGTGTTGATGAGTGAGACAGTCTGAGCAGTTGTCTTCCTGCGGATCTTCACTGGCCGTCTGAAAAAACAAAGCATACAATCTGTATCAATTACATTGACATACTACAACAAGATGTCTTTGATTGACCAGTAAGTTCACCTCAGGAAGAGAAGCTTTTGCTGATCCAAGGGACTCTTTTGCATCGTTCAGACCCGTTTTAGAGATGGGGAGAGATCCAGTTCCGGTCTTTCGAGGATAAGGATTGTTTGGTTTACGTTTAGGGCGTGGAGGAGGAATAGCTATGTCTAGCGTTTGAGCCACTGGTACACCTTTAGCTTCAGCCTCTTTCTCTACCTGAGAGATGAGAAATTAGTCTTGTTACCCTCTAGACAAACAAAAAAAAATCTATTGGGATCTAATGAAACTAGTAAGAACTTAAAATGAAAATGAAAATTGTTAACTCTATGGCTTATCACAAAGAACAATAAACATATCCTGCCACTAACTCAGAATCGGTAAGACTTCTAATAAGGAAGAATTTTTTATATTCATTATGTGTGAAATCGGTTTATATTGCTAAAATTCCAAATTTTCAATAGAAACTAAACATTCTTCTGAAGATACTAACCATACAACATATATGCATAACAGCCAAACAAATGATCACACTCTTTATCTCAACTACCTTGTTACCTCATCTCTAATTATTTCTCCAACTATCTTATAGCTCACATACGCAAGCTATCTCTTAACAAAAGCAAGAAGCAGAAAGACTTGCATGTCTGTCACAACAGTAGTTCAAATAAACCAAATTCAAAGTTATTACCTTGGAGAAAAATTTCTGAGCATGGCTTCTAATCTGCACAGCAGTTTTCGTTGCTACATGTTCTGTCCAAATGATGAAAAATCAAATCAGTTTGAAGAAACAAAGCAAAAAGAGCCACATCTACAAGACAAGAACATTTCTTAGAAAAAACAACCTTCTATCTTTTGCCAAGCTCTACCGTAAAGCCTCAAGGCATCAAGGAACCTATTATGTTCTTCCTCAGTCCATCTTTCACGTTGCTTTGTTATCGTATACGGCTTCCTCGTCTAATATTAATTTTTTTTTATTACAACAAACAAACAAAAAAAAAAAAACACAAAAGTTTCCATCTTTGTTTTTCAAAAAAAAAAAAGTTTCCATCATTTGGTCTTTCACCTTAACCAACATTAGCCTACTAAAATTTAAAATTATAGTTACCTTAACAACCAGATCTTCTCCAGACGAATTTGTCTCCATCACTAATCCTTAGAAGCTAAAACACACACACACACACACACACAGCTTCAGATCCTCTCCCACAAGATTCTTCGATTTAAACTAATACACAGAAACAAACAATCGATTGAGAAACTAGAAACACTCGAGGCAAAAGAAAAACAGTATTGAAAGTACCTCAGTGAGAGATTCAATGGAAGATGACAACACTTGGAACGAGCTAGCAGAGATCGGAGAATAGAAGAAACAAAGCTCAGCCTGGAGTAGCTGAAGATCCCATGGTTATCTTTTGCTTCCTGATTACTCGGAGAAGAAGGGAGAAGAAGAAACAAAGACTCTCTCTGTGTGACTTTTGATCAATGAGACCTGTGGGAGATGGAGAAATCTCAGCCACTATAATTGATTTTTCAGATTTTTTATAATCTCAGATTTATTGGAGGCTCACAGAAGAAACTGCCACATGTCATTATATTAGTGGCTAGGGCCTTGATACAGCTTTTAGTGATTTTCCATTCTTGTCCATTTCATGCCCAACTTGTTCACAACCATCTCCGTATACAGGCCACGAGTTCATGACTGTCGGAAAGGTTACAAATGTCAAAGCGCTATAATATCTTGATATAGTGGGACCCGCAGATACCCTATCTCTCTCCCACCAGTTTCTCGACACGTGCCTTCAACACTAGAATCATCCGTGGGGACCACTGGGAATCTAGAGAGAGAACTTCTCGATACGCGAATTGGGCGATTCACGAGCCATATACTTAAATGGGCCGGACGCTTTGATGGGCTTAATCGATATATTTATTACTTTATATCTTAGAAAATATTGGTTTTTAGATAAATTATATTAATTGTATTTATTAAACTTTCATTAGTTTTACATTATAAAAATTGAATAATTACATAATATGTATTTTATAATTATACTGTAATACATTTTTCTAATGTGCGAAAATTTTAAAACATGCATCATTTTTAAGCACATAATGTATTTGTTGTCTTCTTTTTTTAATTAGTCTATGGTCTGTCCATCTCCTAGTCCTGGACAGAGTTTGAAAGATAAAAGTCTGAAAACTGGTAAAAATGTAACAAACATCTCATATTATATATAGTCTTGAGGAATTTACAACACTGACATAAATGGATGGATATGGTATATTTTGAGCTAAAAAGACCAGAGGCAGAGAGAGAGAGAGAGAGAGGACGAAAATTATTTAGTTACAACAAGGGAAGCTTGAAAGAAAGATGTGGGCTGTGTTAGATTCATTCGAAATTCATGAATGGCCCCCTCTAAAAGGCTCTTCTTCTTCTTCTTCTTCTTCTTCATCCTCTGGTTCAGTTGCTCCCAATTATGTCTCTGTATGTGTCTTTCACCTTCTGAAACAAAGACTCCCTGAAAAACATACCATAGAAAATATGAGTTTCATTTTCTCAAAAACACTACAAAACAAGCATAGGTTGTAGAGGAGATTGCTTGACCTGTCTGGCTTGAAGACCAGGTTCTTGTAAGCAAACCACTGTGTTAAAGAAAAAACACACGTTAAGGTCCACCGCATATAAAATAAATCAAGTTAGTCCAAGAGTCACTCATGAGAAGCAGCAATCCTTCATAAAATCAAATCTCAATACTGAAAACACCAACTTTAAATTACACACTCAAATTAGAGGACTAATCCTAAATCCAATTGTGATGATGACAATTGATAAACCGTCTAAATCCTTAAAAACAGGTTCGCTAAATCCGGTAATGATTCAAAATTATATAACAAAGTCAAAGAGATAAAACAAGTAGAAACTCACCCCTGTGTAACCAATACCAACAACTTCAAGAACACCAGGAACCAACGGAAGCCTGTCAATAGCCTGTTGCACCACAATATTCACAATTTTCAATCCAAAACAAAAGTAACAATAAAGAGTTTTGAAGATGTAATGATGATTATCCTCACCGAGATCACACCAGCAGTTCCCCAAAGAGCCACAAAACCAGAAACTGCCAGAGAACTAACTGCATACTTATCCTCCACCTTGTCCCACTTCAACAACAAAATCAAAACAAGTTCACAACACAACAAGAAGCAGAAGCAGAAAGAAGGTAAAAGTAAAGAGTCTTTACAGCTTCTTGAACGGTCTTGACGATATCAGGTAACTCTGTACTCGCAGCTTCGGTATTCGCCGCAGGAGCTTCAACTTGAGTAGTGGCAGCAACTTCAACATCCGCAGCTCTCGTCAAAACGTTCCTCACAATCTTCCGACCTTTAAAGAAAAAAAAAAAACAAAACCCATTACAAAAGTTTCCATTTTTAAAACTCTAAAACAAAAAAGGTTTCAGATTGGAGAACCGACAGTAAGCAGTGGCTTTCGCAGCACGTGTCTGAGACTGAGCCGGCTGAGGAGGAAGCGTGGGAAGGGAGATACAAGAAGGAGAAGAGGCGGAGGCTTGTCGAGAAGAAGGAAGAGGAGCTCTTGAATCGATGATTGTCGAGGAGGAAGAGACTGAGAGTGAAGCCATGGCTCAGGTGCTTGAATCAACAATGTCGTTGATCAGAAGCAATTAGTATTATTATCTTGAGATTAGTGGAGAACAAGTGTTTGAGAGTTTGCTTGTGGTGGAGATGGTTTCTCTGTTAGATTCCACCACTCGTTCTGGGTTTCCCGATCAGGATAGTGCTGACGTGGCAGACATAGAGATGGTCTTGGTGTTCTGATTGGATATGATTTTGGTTATTTGCAAACTGGGACAGAAGTTTATATCGATTTCTTTTGGAGGTATAAAGAAAATAATTTTACCAATTCATTACTTATGTAATTGGATTGTACAATCCTAATAAGTTATTTTCTTCAAAACAACTGATTTCATTAAATATGAATCTGAGTAACAATCTTAATTTGTTACTCGATGCCGATAAAACCACTAAACCAAAGATAAAACACTGTGTTATCGTTATTATTTTTTGCTAAACTGTAAATATCATATAAATGATGAAAAGTTTAGTTTATTGCCTAAAACTTTTAAACTATCTAACATGAATATCATAAATTTAGTTGAAATAAGTCTTTTTTCCAAAAATAGATTAAATTACATAGTTTAAATTTCATTCTAAGATAATTTACGGGTAGATAACCTTCTAATCATTAAAAATAAAACAGTGCGCTATTATTACTCAAATGAAATGCTAGATGTTCCTTTTAGTATGTATGCAACATACATTAGCCTTTTGGAAAAAAAGAAAACTGATTATTCTCTTATATCAACATACATGAATACGGTTATGAAATCGTGTAATCACATATGCAATGAATTTTCTTTATTTTCAAGTAAGTATGTTTTGTTTCTATGTCTCTTTCTTATGTTTTTCTCTCTTTTGTGCAATGATGTTGTGACAAAAAAGAGTTTGATGTCGTTGAAAAAACCACAGATGATAGTTTGATGTTGTGGTGGTCTAGTCTTACTCTTACTATATGTAGCCAATGAAACTAAGATTTAAATTCTGCCATAAAGAATATATTTTCCAAATAAGAATTAAATTCACATGGTTTGGATTTTTCGCTATAGAAAATGTATATATAGATTTAAAAATTCTAGTCATTCAAAAAATTAGTATATTATTATTACTATAGGATAAGATTTGCGTCTTGCGAATGGTAAAAATTATAAAAAATATACAATTTATATATGTAACATTTAGGAAATCAAAGGCTTCTCATATTTGATAATTATAACATAAATTTGGATATTGATGGGCCAGACCAAACGAAACAGAAAAATATATGATTTATATATGTAACATTTAGGAAATCAAAGCTTGCAATATTTGACAATTAGAACATAAATTTGGATATTGATCGGTCGGGCCAAACGAAACTGAATATAGTGTTGGACCAGACTTTTAATTACTGGCAAACTCTTCTAGTGGGGATCGTTCCATTCATTAGTCTTTTTCACTCATTCAATCATTGATAGAAAGAAAGGGGGATTAAGTTTTCTCTCTCAAATCGATCAATTATGAGAAACACCATCTAACACATTTTTCAATTCCGAATCTTTTTAACTCAATCTCGACATATGAAATGCTAGATGCTCCTTAAAAGTGGTAAAAGTGAAAATTGGTTTTTCATACGTAGCTTGTTTCTAAATGACAAGAAATTTGGTTTAAACTTAGGCTAAGTTACGAGTTGGAAATGTGATATGACTAGAAACATGAAATGGGCCTAGTTTGTATTAAGCACAAAGATATGTGTGGGCTATTTGTCTTTTGGACCGATCAGTTACTTGAATCTTCACAACCCAATGCAACATCATATGTTTGTCAAAATAAAAGTCAAACCCCAAAAGAGAGGCAAAAGCAAAACAAAAAGACAATGAATCGTGAATAAGAAGATACGAAGTCAAACTTGATATACATCTATCAAATGGGGTCCCTAGTACTGTAGAGTAACCCTTTTAAATAAAGTCAAAGTGCCATGCCGAGAAGACTCCAATTACATACCAACAAAACATCTTATTATTATTATCAAAGAACGTTACTTTTTTTTGCTTTTTGGGTTTCTTGTTCTTAACTCAGCAGTCCAATATCTGACGAACCGCCGCCGTTATCTCATCGGCCGATGTCAAAGTACAGTCGTCCTCCATCTGAGAAATAACAAACATGAGATTGAGTTTTTGTTTTATTCATTTGTGTTGTTAGTTTTCTTAAGTACCTTGAGGTTGAAGGAATAAGAGACAGATGCATTGCATGGAGAAGTAACGTTGAGATGAAGAACAGTGAACCTAAGCTTCTCTAACCAAATGATTGATCTGAGAAGCTGTCCTTGTTTCTTCGGGCATTGTATCTTGAGATTCACGTGACTCTCTATCACTGTGGCATCGATTCTCAGTTTACTACTTTGTTCTTCGTCACCCGCAGGCAACGAAATGTCTTTGCTATCAGTTTGTTGAGTACTCTTTTGCGCTTCGAGTGATTGCAACTGCTGCTCGAGGAGCTTCACGAAGTCTATAGCTCCTCCTACTATTGACGCTTGGTCTCCCTAAAAAGAACAAAACTTGTTAGAAGAACTCTAACGTTATTAACTATAAAGGTTGAGACTTTGTAAGTGAAGTACCCTAAGGATGTAAGAAGGTGGGATGAGAGAGCGGAGTGAGCTGAGATAAACGTTCATTTGGCGTCTGCGGTTACGTTCAACCGTTATGTGCGTCATTCTCTGACTCTCCATCTCTTCTGTGTTCTTTGTTGGTTTCGTTCTCTTTCTCTTTCTCTTCTCTCTGCTCACTGATGCTGCTACTAAGTTGTTGCTGTTTCTGCGCTTGCGTTGTGGGTTTAACTGAAGTTCTTGGGTTGAGATGGCTTCGTTGATTCTTTCCAGAGATGGGTTCTGATGGTAGTAGTTGGTGGGTGAATGAAACTCTGGAACTTCATGTGGGAGATAGTCTCCTAGCTCCCAAGGCGGCTTTTGGAGTGTTTGAAGAGAGAGTAGTGCTAGAAAGTTTGGGTCTTTCAATGACAAAACCGAATAAAGATCTTCACTTTGTTGCATCGTATCTTCCTCAAGGACAAATCTTTGATCCTCTGATGATCCTTGAACTTGTAAGCTTCTTCTCACAATCACTTTCTGATCCAAAGACTGCACAAGGAGAAAGTAAAAAAACAGAGGAAGGTGATACCTACCATGTGAGTGATAGAGAAAGAGAGTTGGCTAATTGGTTAGTGGGTCAGTGTAGAGAAAACAAAACTAGAATGAAAAATGGAATGTTTCAAAGAGAGGGAAACAGTTGAGAGCAGATTTGTGAAGTGTTTTAGGTATAACAAACATACACAGCATTGAATGCTAAACCATTCTGGACTCATTTTGGGAAGAAAGAAATTAAATAAAAACGTTCCAAATTTGAGATAAAGATAACACTTACACTTACAGAGAGCTTGTTTTGTCCTTGTATCTTCTCCTCCATTACAAAAGCTGAGAAACCTCTCCCTCTTATCACTAGAAATAAATGTGAGGACTTTTTAAATAAGTAAAAAAAAAAAACAAGAAACTCATGTAAAGCTAAAGCCGTTTAGCTTTATATATAGAACAGTGGTGTTTAATTGCTATGAGGATGTTGAAGAAAAAATGAGAAACTGAAAGTGAGATATGAGAGATAAAGTAAACAAAGAGGTAAAACAAAAAAAAGTAAAAAAAGAGATGTTTGTTTTAGAGGACTGAAGATGAGTTGGTGAGGGTAAGAAGATGAGAGAGTCTCTGACAGAAGAAAGGTCCCTCAGAAAAAAACATTATTGGCTGTAGCAGTTTTTGTCTGGCAGCGAGAAGACAGACGGTTGTGGGGACTTTGGTTAATACTCAGAAGAAGATGAGAGCTTAATTTGTGTCTTTTAAGTAAAGCTAATGAATATAAATTGAACCTTCGAGTGTTTGTTCATTCTATCTATTAACGCGTGAATCCTGGCTTCTTATCTGCTAAGCATACAAGTGTCTATGCCTTGTCTTTGAGGGTACTAACTAGTGTTTGTCACTAAAATATCTTTATTTGCTTTCATCAAATTTATTATACTCCCTCTGTTCCTTAAAATTACATATTTCTAGAGAAAATGTTTGTTTCAAAAAGATTCATTTTTTACATTTTCTATGTATATTTTATTAACTAATTGCAAATTTCAAAAATCTTAATTGCTCTAGTTGAATTTTTATGGGCTTAAAATTATGGAAAAAAAATAAACACAAAAAATATGTAAATTTAATGTGTTTTATTCAAACGTGCGAAAAATATGTAACTTTAAAGAACATATGAAGTATTAAATAACTTATGCATACATCATTGCAATATCTACACATTTCCAGATAACTATAGTTTGTTATGATCAAATCCATAACTTTTGAGGACAAACAAGAACGTAGATTTGATCATCAAAGCTCACATGAACAAACCTTATCCATGTTCTAGTCTCAGTTGTGGCCTCTGTTTACCTCACGTGTTGAGTCCTAACACAGCCAAAACTAGTCTCTTTTCTCTACGAGATCCAATCCAAACACAATCTCAAGATCTCGTTTATACTACTGTATGTAATAAGAACCAGAACGGTCTAAGCAAGTTAAAAAAAGATCCAACATTTACATAATGTTACACAAGCCTTATCAATTATCATCAACTAGTTAGGTGTTTTGAGATTTCATCTCTCTGTGTGGTACTTGCTGATGTAACTTACAAGTTCTTGTTACCGACTCTTAGGACAAACATGGCCCCCACTTGTGACATATCATTTAAAAACTCTAAAAAGTCAATCAGATCCTGCTTCTAAACACATTCACAAGCCCTCCTGTGATTACTAGGAAGATGATAAAAATCTAAACTGAAGGCAGAAAAGTTGAAATGACATGACATCTCTTGTTCTAACCAAGTTGTGTCCTTTCTACACTTATGTAAAGACAAAAAAGCTTACTTGAGCTCAACCAAACAAAGATGACAAGAGAATGTGAAAAAGGATTGAAACTTTATTGATTTTATTATTGTTAATAAAGAGAATACTGATACAAAAGACTCTTGAGATGTTTGATATGCCCTTTTAGCGTTCGATTTGTATTGTGACATGACTGATGTTATACTCTCTCCGGATGTAATCAATCACCTTGTTTAACACCATATCAGCATCTGCCTCCGGTGTGATATTAACATGGCAAGCAAGCAGCACTTTCCCCACAGTGATAGCCCAAATGTGAAGCTCATGAACAGCCACAACTTCTTCCATCTCCAGCAAACCCTGTTCCAGCTTCGTAGCGTCAATCTCTCTGGGCGTACTCTCCATCAACACCTCGAGAATGCTTCTAATCATGTTGATGGTTGTCCCCAAGACAATAACCGAGAAGACAAGCGTGCAGATCAGATCAACTATCTTCCACTCCGGCTTGTACCAAATGATGGCTCCACCAATCATAACGCCAACGCTCTGGATCGAGTCACCAAGGACATGGAGGTAAGCTCCTTGCACGTTGATGTTCCTCTTCCTCTTCTCTGATTTGTCCAGCAACTGCTCAGTAACATCACCATGAGAGTGATGCTTGTCCTCATCATGACTATGGCCATGATGGTGATGGGTGGTAACAGTCACCCCATCATGACTCTGATGGTCATGACCATGGCTGTGTCCATGGCCATGACTGTGACCATGATCATGTCCTAACAGAACAGCCATTACGATGTTCACCAACAGCCCAAACGCAGCAACAAGGAACATAAGGAACCCATCAACCTCACTAGTCTCTGTAAGAAGTCTAATAATAGCTTCATAGACAAGAATCCCCGTAAGCAACCAAATGAGCTGGATTGAGACAAGAGCTCCAAGAATCTCAATCCTGAAGAACCCATAAGTCTGCCTTGGCGTCGCTTCCCAGCCAGCAGCCCACAGGGAGAACAAGGAGATGGCAAAGGCGGCAACGTCAGAGAGGAGATGAGCTGCGTCCGTTAGTATAGCCAAGCTGTTAGCTTTGATCCCACCAAAGACCTCAACGGTCATGAACAAGAGACATAGCACCACAGCGATACAGAGCTTTCTCATGGAGGCAGTGCGTTCCTCGGCGTCACCAGAAGCATTGTTGAGATCACACGGTGTTTCTCCACAGACTTTAACTGCTCCAAGTGTTTTTCTTTGTTCATCAGACTTTTCTACATTAACTTCAATGATGTGACTATGTTGGGGACTTGAAGGTTCCATCTGAAAAGGTTAAAAAAAAAAAGAAAGTCAAAGTAAGAATGAGACAAGAACTACAGAAGACAAAACTATAAAACCATATATAGATCAGTTACCTCTGTAGTAAGAATGCGAGTGAAGCACAATAGGTTTCCGAATCTGTTTAAACAAAAAAAAAAAAAAAGAAACTTTAGCATCCACAAAGATTAAATAAGAGGTTCAAAGGACATGTATGACACTACTAGTCTAAATACAATAGGAGGAGGAGGTTCTTCTAGCAAGCACAACAATCAAATGGATACTAATATAATAACAAACTAGTCAACGTTACACATTATATAATAATCATCATAACCATAGTCAATAAAAAACACAATTTTAACCCACACATCAAAAAAACACTGATTCAAGTTTTGACCTCAAATAATAATTAAAAAAAATAAGGGTATAAAGACAGAGAGAATGGAAGAGTCATAATCAGACCAACTCCAGATGTCACAATCAGACCAACTCCAGAATCTAGCAACCCTAACAAAATGCTTTATAAGACCGAATCAAAGTTTTTAAACTATAATAATAGCAATCAATCAGACTAATTCCAGATATGATTGAAGCAGCAAAGCCTAAAGCTTTTGAGAAAATAGAAGAGCTTACCAGAAGAAGAGAGACGAGGATGAAGGTGCTTGGTTGAAAATATTCACCATTGATTCGAAAACCCTTTAGATTCACTTTTGCCTGTAGCTCAGCCAAAGGAGGAAAAGCCTTTTTATAGAATAAAGGATCGGCCGCCACCGATGGTCACGAGATTCCACCTAACCCTTTTCTTCTTGGGTCCTTTTCTTTTCTTCTCTTTATCTCCAAGTCTCTGTGGTTCCCCTCTTTGACGGTCAAAGCAAGATACACGTGGCCCAACACTAACTGAACCCGTCTTATTAAACCGGGAGTGATTGAGTTGGGGGGGGGGGGGAAGATACCTAATAACCGGTTTAGTTTAAGTAATTACACATCTTTCTTAAGCTTTAGAACAGTGTTTTTAAACCGGACCGGAAACTGAACCAAAAATTTTTGGTCCACGTTTTAATATGGTTCGATCATATCAAATCTGGTTCAATAATCTGGTTCAATATATTTTTTAAATGTATAAATTTAAAAATAATGTTAGTAAGTATTATACATAATTAAAATATAAATGAACTTAAAACATAAAATATTATAAATGCAAACTAGTTTTATGTTTACATGGGTGATTTATAGAGTTTAGATAGTTTTAATGGTTTTTATTAATTTAATAACTATAAGATCTAATCCGACTGGTGACCGGTTCATGGTCGAACTATTTATTAGACTTAATTCAGCTATGTAACTGGTTCATGGTTGAACCGATTCAACCATCGGATTGATCCGGTTTATGGAAACTAAACTTCAAAATGCTTCATTTTGAAAGATAATAATAACAATAATATTATGGATCAGAAAAACTCGAATTACAGGACTAACATAGCTACTTTTTCATCATTTACAGAATATATACAAAGGTCAAAGGGCGAACATTTACCCCAGTTTCTCAGATTAGCTGAGTAGAAGAAACACACTCAAGTAAGTACAAAAAACCAAACCGGCTATTTGGCCGGTTCATGGTCGAACTATAGATTCAATTCAACTATGTAACCGGTTCATAGTTGAACCAATTCAATCATAACTATATAAACCGGGTTCATGGTTGAACTAATTCAATCATCGGTCGATCCGGTTTAAAAAATATTGCTTTTGAATCTTAGCATGGAAACTAAAGTGAAAAATGCTTAATTTGAAAGATGATAATAATATTATGAATAAGAAAAACTCGAATTACAGGATTAAGGTAGCTACTTTTGATCATTACATAATGTATACAAAGGTCAAAGGGTGAACATTTACCCCAGTTTCTCCAAGATTAGGTGAGAAGAAGAAACACACTCAAGTAAGTACAAAAAGCCAAACTAGATATAGGTATAACAACAAGTCTCTCTATTACATAAACCCAACAAAAGAAACTGACAAAAAGCTTCAGGCTTTTATTTTATTTAGACGCATCTGAGTTCACTGCACGCACAAACTGCCCTTTCACTCGTGGACGCTGCTCTGCTAGCTTCTTCCTGCTCTGATACCTTACCTTTTTGTCAAAGCATCGATCTTTCCTCTTCAACCGGAACTTCAACAACGCAGCTTCTCTCTGACTCCGACGTTGCTCCTGAACACTCAGACCACAACCTTCTTCTTCTTGTTCCTTTCCTTTCACATCATTGGTGCTTTCAGAACCAACTTGGTTACGGAAGCTTAACTCATTTTGTCCGCTTAAACTTGATGATCCCATGTACTCATGGTTGCTGCTCGTTGTAGCGCTTCCGTGATCACATCTTAACAGCTTCTCATGTGATTCACTTGGTGTCTTGGGCTCAGCTGAGCTACTCGGCTCTACACCAACCTCTGCTTTCTCTGCCGCCTGGCTGTTCTCATATCTACAAGTTAATGTAATAATGCCTACTGATTCATCGGAGAGGCTAAGCTTTTGTTGCTTGCTTTGATCTTGCTTCTCGAAACTTCCAGAGCAAGATCTTTTCAGAGAAAGACCAAGCTCCGGACCAACATACTCATCACGAGCGTTGTCTCCGTAGAAGCACTCAGACCGTTTGTCAATTCCACCGATCAAATCCATTGTCACATCCTCCATTAGCTTATTGTTACCGTTGCAGCTTGTTGCAGCCTGAGGACCACTTCCTTGATCTGAATGATCTGCACTAGTTTCATCACTATCTTCAACGTTCTGCTGAGAAGCTGGTAAGCTAAGACCATGACCATTGTGACCATCACGCAGCTGATTATTCATAACCCAAAAAAACACAAAATAATAAGTCTTCCATACTTTTAAAAAAACCAAACAAAATTAGAAACATTAAACTTACAGTAAGTCTTCTCCAGACATGTTGCCATAGATTCTTCAACTCGTTTTTCCTCATGGGTTTAATCAGATAATCAGCAGCGCCTTTAAGCATACACTTCAACACCATCGTCATCGAATCTTGCGACGACATCACTAAAAAACAAATAAAATCATCAGAACAACAAAGACTAAAGATTACAAAAGATAATAAAGAACGGACTTTGAGGGGATCACCATCGTACTTATGACAGGAATGTTCTTGCAAGCTTCATGCTCCATAACCAAAGCGAGGAGAGCAAAACCAGATATAGCTGGCAAATCAAGCTCCGTCAGTATAAGGTCAATCTCATGTGACTTCTCCTTTAGAGTCTCCCACGCAGCTAAACCATCGGACACAGCTATAACTGTTTTTGAAAATTCAAAATCAGACAAGACAAAGATGGAAACTTTTAAAACATTACTATAAAAACAGAGTAAAGTAATGACCTTTGTAAGAGCAGTTCCGAAGAAGGGCGGTGATGATTTGACGAGTTGAGTCGTCGGACTCGACGAGTAAAACCTTAAGCACCGTTTTGGGAAGGTACTTCTCCCACCGGACAACCTCCGACGACTTGATTCTGTTCATCATCGTCTCCGCCATCGATTAGAGCTCGAAACAGAGGAAAAAACAGAGCGAATAAAGTCGAAAAGATATCTGATTTCGATCTCAACCCACAAGAGCAAATCGTTTCCGAACAAGGATTGAAGAAGAAAGAGAACGACTTTCGATCAGAGCTGCTCGGAGTCGCGAAAAGTATCGAAGACTTTTTGTATGTATGTTTTCAGAGGAAGACGAGAATAGAAATAAACAAATTTGGGGGAATATTTTGGGTTTCAAAAAAAAAAACAAATTTGGGGGAAAATCTAATTAACGGCGAGTATTAATGCGGGCCGTCAGTGGGCTGACGTGGCTTAATATGGGCCATTATTTTGATTTTTTTTCTCTGTATCGTGGCTGATTCGGTGGAGATGGCGGTCCATTGTCCACGTGTCGGGATTGTATTGTTTTGCGGAAGTGGAGATATTCGTCTCCGAGTTGTTGTCCCGTGGGAGATGAGAACTAGTGGTTATCTGGACAACACGTGGGTGCTCTGGTGTATTTGTGTGGCTGAGTTTGATCATAGGGATGTTGATTGGTTTCAAAAGTAGATATTTTTACTTGTAGCAGCTTTGCGTATCATTCAAATTGGATGGTGTGTTATCCTTTATCAAAAAGCATATAAATCATCTTTAATATAACTTTTTCTATTAAAAATAAAATAAAATAAAATTTTCCAAACGTATCAGAATAATATAACACCGTCATAGAATAATGGAAAGAGAAAGAAAATACAAATATGAAAAAAGTACAAATCATAATCTAATAAGGAAAATGCAAGATGCCGATTCTTTCTATCTCTCTCTCTCTTTTCACGGTCGACTCTCTCTCTCTCTAGCATTGGGCCGGTTATGGACATCCACAATATGATTTATAACACTTCCCCTTGGATGTCATAACCATACATGGAGTGTAATGCACTTTAGATGTTGCCTCATTAAAACCTTACCACGAAAACCCAGTGGGACAAAACCATGGTGAAGAAAAAAGAGTACAACACGTATTATTCCCCATGTTCTGAACAACTCGCGGTTGGCCTCATGAACAGCCAAGATCTCCGAATGGTTTGAAGATGTGGCCGCGATCGTCTGCTTCATGGAACGCCATAATATGGTTGTTCCACCATGTGTGATAACATAGCTTATTTGTGATCGAGCATTGTGTGGATCCGAAAGATAACCTGCATCAGCAAAATCAACTAAACCTTCTTTGTTTTGGTTAGTATAAAATAAACCCAAGTCTTTCGTTCCTTTCAGGTAACGAAGAACATGTTTAATCCCGTTCCAGTGTCTTTGGGTTGGACAAGAGCTTAATCTAGACAATAGATTCACAGCAAAACATATATCTGGTCGTATGACTAGCCAGATACATCAAAGCTCCTATGGCACTGAGATATGGCACTTCGGGACCAAGGACATCTTTATCGTCCATCTTAGGACAGAACAGATCAGTGTCCAGGCCGAGGGACCTCACGACCATGGGGCTAGATAATGGGTGAGACTCGGCCATGTTGAAATTTAAATCATCAACATACACTGCTATAATCACAAAGCCCTGGCGAATTTCTTAATAAAGATACAAGGGCTGATTGGATCATTCTTGTATCCTTCTCTCTCTAGGTACTCACTTAACATATTGTACCACATTCGGCCTGATTGTTTCAATCCATAAAGTGACGACTTATTCAACTTCATACAGTGTTGTTCTCGAGTACTCGATTTGTTTTTCAACTATATACCCTCTGGTACTTTCATATAAATCTCATTATCCAGTGTCTCATATAAGTATGCAGTTACAACATCCATTAACCGCAAGTCTAATTTCTCTCTTATAGCCAGACTTATCAGGAATCTAAAAGTAGTAGCATCCACCACAGGGGAGTATGTCTCCTCATAATCGATTCCTGGTGTCTGTGAAATTCTTTGTGCAACAAGCCGTGCTTTATATCTCACGACCTTGTCGTGTTCATTTCTTTTCCTCACAAAGACCCACTTATAGCCGACTGGTTTAACATCATATGGTGTCCGGACTATTGGTCCAAAGACATCTCTCTTCTTTAAAAAGTTTAACTCCACGTTTATACCTTCTTTTCATTTGATCCAATCTGATCGTTGAGTGCACTCATAAATAGACGTGGGTTCATGATCTTCATTCAAATCCATAAGTTCAAGTGCTACCTTGTATGCAAATATATCATCAATGTCGACATTCTTTCTGTTCCATTGTACCCTAGACAAGAAATAGTTTATTGAGATCTCATTATTATCAGGACCTTCAGTACCTTGAATCTTGGCGTCCCAAAAATCAATATTAGATACATCAGGGCCGGCCGCATCTAAGCATTCATGATCGGCCGCGATCGCTATTAGGTTTTGGGATCGGCCGCGGTTAAGTCCCGGGATTTAGGAACGGCCGCGGTCGTGTCTAGGATTTCAACAACCTCAGTTTGATTCTCTGCACCTTTCTTAGTTTTCCGAGGATTTTTATCTTTGGAACCTATTGGTCTATTGGTCTACCACGTTTCAAACGTTGTCCAACTTCATTGTGTCTTTCTTGAACATCAATTCTGATTAGTGCATTAGCAGCTGGTATATATGAATAAAGTCGAAAAGATATCTGATTTCGATCTCAACCCGCCTGAGCAAATCGTTTCCGATCAAGGATTGAAGAAGAAAGAGAAATACTTTCGATTAGAGCTGCTCAGAATCGCGAAAAGTATCGAAGACTTTTTGTATGTATGTTTTCAGAGGAAGACGAGAATAGAAATAAACAAATTTGGGGGAAAATCTAATTAACGGCGAGTATTAATTCGGGCCGTCAGTGGGCTGACGTGGCTTAATATGGGCCATTATTTTGATTTTTTTTCTGTATCGTGTCTGATTCGGTGGAGATGGCTGTCCATTGTACACGTGTCGGAGTGGTATTGTTTTGAGGAAGTGGAGGTATTCGTCTCCGAGTTGTAGATATTCGTCTCCGAGTTGTAGACACGTGGGTGCTCTGGTGTATTTGTGTGGCTGAGTTTGATCATAGGGATGTTGATTGGTTTCAAAAAGTAGATATTTTTACTTGTAGCAGCTCTGTGTATCATTCAAATTGGATGGTGTTTATCCTTTTTCACAAAAGCATATAAGTCATCTTTAATATAACTTTTTCTATTAAAAATAAAATAAAATAAAATTTTCCAAACATATCAGAATAATTGATGTCCAATTAAAAATGTAAAATTTTGAAATCAAACAGTTTTTTAATGACTAGACCGTATGTGGTTATTTTTCATACATGTATTTTGTAAGAAACGACAGCATTTGCTTCAATAATAATTTTTTTGAAGACCAAACGAGCTTCAAGATGTACCAAACTAAAGACTTTAGACCATATGTCGTTTTTATCACGCAAAGCTAAGTTTAAATTACTTCCACCTTCTAGAGAAATCTGTAAAATTTTGCTTTGGTTGGAAAATGTCCCATCAAAATAGTACTAACAAAAGAAAATATCTATTGGTCTATGATATGGACAATTAATACGCAACCCGCAATAAACAACTTGACATATGCGTGCGATCATGCGTGTTTAATCATAAAAGGCTGCAAGCTTGCCAACGTGGTTACACATATGTCTAAAGAGTATCAAAAGCACAATGGGCTTTGTAAAAAGTTCACCTTAGATTTGTGAAGGCCCACCTTTCTTGTATACTACCACTCATAACGTCTCCAATCTATTTTATTTGTGAAGCCATATAAACTTAGGCCTTACATTTGCAAAAGCCCATCATATTTGCATACAAGACTAACTTTTGTTTTTATCGAACACATTCATTCGTAATAAAATGTACGCTTCGTTAGAAGAGGACGAGTTTAGCAATAAGAGGGCTGACTTTTCCATCTAATCAACCAAAACATTATTCAAACGTAGAACATAAGCAAAAGAAACAACATCAAAAATAGAGCTAAAGTAGTAGATATCAAATAGAATACCAAACAAAGCCGAAATCAAATTTCTTTCCTTCAGCATCTTGACGAAGGAGAGAGAGTCTGACCGGATCATAAGAGTTTTCACATTTGACGCAGCAACATACATAACCGATGAACGGATGGAGAGTGCTTCAGCCATTAACGCAGCAGCATACATAACCGCATACAAGATTAACTTCTAAAATCATATTATTGGTAGTCATATAAAGTTAGGCCTTAAATGTGTTTGTCCATTTCCTATTTGTATTGTTGACAAAGGTGATTTTTATATTTTCCCTTCTGCTTAAAACCAAAGTTTACAACATCAACAACCAATAAAATTTGAAAACCAAATGACCTACAAAATCACCAACAAAATAGAGAAGATCATACAAAAGCAAAAAACTTTATAAACTAATATTAATTTATAATATTAATTGGACCACAAATTATTCTCAAAAAGAATTGTTGGATTTATTCGAAACTATATAAACAAAATCTCGAATTTTTGATGCAACTGTTTTGTTTTAACATTACTATTTTTTCTTCAAAAAAACATTACTATTTCAAGGCTATTTAAACAATAACATTCATGAAATTTTATCATAGAAGACAAAGATCCGTTTTCTTACAACGGTCTTTTGACCGGTACTTTTGTCTTCATAAGATCCCCTTTGGAATCCAAAGACAATCATCATTTTACACTGACAACCGTTAAAAGAAATAATCATCAAAATTCAAATTAAAAAATTAGAAAATTTCGATTAGAAAATAAAGAAATAAATTAAAGAGCAATGTTATATCAACTTGACAGAAAAAACAAGGAAATTCCAGCTGAAAGTGAACTGTGAACTGCTTTTGTGTTTCCCTAGAACCAACCAGATTAAAGATCTTATCTTCAAAATGTATAGTCATAATAGTGAAGAACAAGAACAAGCAATGAGATTTGAAGTAAAACCATTTCAAGAATTACAAATGTGAAAAGGGAGTTTCGAGCTTATCCAAAGCTTTAAAATCCTGTTTGGGGTTCAAAAGAAGACATAAAACATTTCTTCTGAACCTGAAAAATAAATCCCCAAATAAATGTAATTTTTGAATGATGCTTTCTGCATCAATCCAAGAATCAAGAAAAGGCCACCAATGCCTTCTATTTGATTCTTTAACCTAAAATGCAATGTGAATCCTTGAAAAATAAATAAAGCAAAGAATGTGACTGATGGTTGTTTCTTTCTTCTGCAGCTTCCTCCTCCTAGGTACTACTGATTTAGATTCTAGAATCCTAAAAACGATATGAATAAATGTTTCTTGAACATGGTGGAGAGATTGATGATGAGTTAGTCCCTTTCTCCGCTACTGTGGTACTGAATCAATCCTCTATCTTGATGGATGATGATGTAACTGCTTCATGACCATCTTTGTTGCTGCTAGCTTCAGCTTCTGCTGTTGTAGTAATAACCACTGTTTTGGTTGCAGTTGTTGCAGCTAAAATACAAAACAAAACAAACAATCAACAAACCAAGGATGATTTGAAAAACAAGAAGGATTGAGTAGTTAGTTAAATCAAACCTGAGGTGGAAGCTGAAGAGGATGAAGATGGAGCTGAAGATGCTAATGATAGAGCCAAAGAGGTTGGAAGGGAGAGGATTGGAGGTGGAGGAGGCTGAGAGCTGAATTGCTGATGAGGCAAGTAAGGGTATTGTAACACAGGAGGAGCAGGAGGAGTAGTGTATTGAAAGCTGAAACCTTGATGATGAGTTTGAGCTTGAGCTGGAGCTTGATTGCTGCTTTGTGCTGGATTGTACTGAGGATAGTAAGGATAGTAACCATGGAACATTCCTGTTGATCCTGATGATGGAGGTCCCATATATGGTGAAAACTGCTGTCCTCCATAGAGATGATGATTGTAGTAATTCTGCAACCAAACAACATTCAGTAAAAATGTCAACATAGTGAAAAGAGCAGTTAAATTTAACTAACCATTGGGTACATTCCCTCTTGAGGATAACCAGAGAATCTGCATAAGACAAAAAAAAACATTTTGTCACAAGAAAACAAAAATAAACAGGATCATTGATGTTGTTGTTGTTGATATGATGATGATAATAATACTCACCCATAAGCAGAGTAAGGGATTGGGAATTGACCAGTGTGTTGAACAAAAGCAGAGGAAGAAGAAGAGCCTCTGAACTGAGGAGAAGGAGAAACTAATCCTGCTCCTCCTGGTGACCTAAATCTACCTGTTCCTGCCATTAAACATTCATCAAAAAGACTTCTTTACGTGCTAATCAAGTAACAAACGAAAAAAAAGATCCAAAGAACCCTTAGCATTCTAGAGAGAGAGAAAAAAAAACCATGTCTTGGAGAAGTAGGAGGACGAGGTTTGTGAGCACCAAGAAAAGCAAGATTGCAATTAGCTCTTCGTCCATCAATCACAGGATTCATATTCTGACAAGCTCTCATCGCTGCTTCTCCTTCCTTAAACGTCACCTAATCAAAACCAAATAAACAAAAAAAAAATCATAAAACATTTATCTAAAAGAAACAGAACAGAGTAAGGCAAGGAAGAAGAACATTACAAAGCCATAGCCTTTGGATCTGCCAGTGTTCTTATCAGAAATAACGACAGCTTCAACTATTTCACCAAACTGCTCAAAGTAACGTCTCATTGTATCTTTCTGCGTCTCCCAAGCCAATCCTCCCACGAAGATCTTCGTCAGCTTCGTATCACCCATCTGAAACTGTTGTCTCTGCTGCTGAGCCATCTCTTCTTAAATCAAAACCCACATCAAAAGTTTCAACCTTTCTTCTCTCTTTGGTTCCCAAATATCTGACTACAAATTAAAAACTGTAACTTTTAAAATAAACAAAAGCCAAAAAAAAAAAAAAACTAACTCTTTAGATGCAAAGAGTGAAACAACAGAAGAAGTGCAGAGACCTCTGTTTGTGTCGATTGGAGAAAGAAGCCAATGGAGATGGAGAAGACAGGAAAGCTGCTAGTGGGATCCCACGACAATTGCTAGAGAGAGAGAGGGAAGGTAATTGAAATAATGAGACTCAACTTCACCTTTTTCGCTGTATATATATCAACATGGGGTCCTCTGCAGAAACATTTGCTTCGCTGTCTTCAACCTCTTCTCTCTCTGTCTCTTGAAATCTGCAATTTTTTAGTATATATAGAATGAAATACTAATAATTAAACCAAAGCTTTGACCGTTCGTCTCCGAGATTTATATAATTAATTAACCGTATTAAAAGCTTTGAAATCTTCTTTTTTTTTCGTGCTTTTTTGGTCCGATCGATTCGCATTTTATAGTTTTATCACACATAAAAAGGTTTTCCAAATTGGTTAAAAAAAAGGTTTTCCAATTTTTGTTTTGTTTTGTTTTAGTTTTGTGAATATCTGATTTATTTCAGTAGTAGAGATGTTTGTAGAACCAAATTTTTTTTTTAAAAGAATAATGTGAAATCTGCAATGTAAATGGATTATTTATTTATTTGTGTACAACTCAACTTTGTGTCACAACCCTAAAAATTCTCTCTTTTCTTTTTCGATTTTTAAAATTTTTTAAAAAAATGTAGGAGTATTTTTTTGGGAGCAAAATAAGAGTGTATTATCATAAACATTTTAAAATAATTACAGTTGTAGAACCTATTTTTGGGGACAAAAGATAATTATAGTTGTAGCCTTGTAGGACACAACCTGGTTTAAACACACACAGAACCAAAGCCAGGTTGTCTTCTTCAAAACATTTCAGAATTGCCCTTCTCAGATATTCCTTCTAATTTTATTTCAAATTAGCTTATACTCTATTTTTAATATAAAGTATCTTAGGACTACTACTTTCTTGTTTATTCGATGTCAGCCGTCAAATGGAGTACTATTAAGAACTAACGGTAAATTGTGGAAATACATGCATTTTTATTTTGTTTTCCATATTATAATATTAGTATAAATTATTTAGCTGGATATATGTTCTCAAATTTGGTGGAAATGTCTCAAGACATGGAATGGTCGATATGTCCGTCCACCAATCGTTACCCGTTCTATTCAACGGGCTGTATGATATTTTTATAATTCATAATTCAAATCTTTTTTTTTTTTTGAATTAAGGGCTTTCAAATTAAAACATAAACGGTTACAAGCGAAGACCTAGGTCTTATAGTTTGATAAAGTTTTCACGAGACAAGCCTCATGAGCTTTTTACCCCAAACCAATGCAACAAAGGTAAAGGTAGAGAACATAGACCAGTAATGGTATGAAAACATAACCTAATGAGAGGAACTTCGGCCACGTCGACCTCGATTACCTCTCCCTCGGACCGTTTTCCATTCCATATTATGGTATTTGATAGGAGCCTTTGATTCCCTGCCACCTCTTGTCAAGCTGAACTCGATAGAAGGCTCAATTTCATCTTCGTCCACATCTCCAAGTACCGTAAAATGTGAAGGACTCTCAAATGCACAGTGAACCGGTGATGTGACAAAGGCACCAACATCAGATGATCCTAAGACCGCGTTCTTGGTAATGTTTGATGGAGAAGTCTCCATAATCTGTGAATGAGTAGGAGTAGATTGCGAATCTACTAACGGAGAAGGAATGGTAACAGAGATTAGCGTATTAGCGGGCTCCTCATGCTGTGAATGAGAAGAAGGTGACCGAATTCCAGATAATGTGTTGCATGTTTCCTGGTCAAAGCCTGAACAATAGGAGTGGTTCGCAGAGACGCCATGGTCAACTACTAGGAGTTGCTGTCTGGTCTCGACAATATTTTGATCCTTTAAAACCTTAGTACCCTGAGTCACAACAGTATCAGATTCTGCAGTAGAGATAGGGAGGTTAGCTTTAACCTTTGGTTTCATTGGGTTGGCAGTTGGTGAGGATTTTGCGGTTTTTGGATCCCTTTGTTGGAGAATAACATCAATATCCACCACAGGAATGTCAGAGCGGTCATGTTGTTCTTCTTGCTGCTGCAAGACATTCTCCGGCTTAGATGTCAGAAGGCACCGCTTCTCTTTGTGGCCAAGATTTCCACACCTTCCACAAGTAGACGGTATCCACGTGTATTCAACCTCAACAAGAAATATATTACCTTGTTTATCATCAAGTGTAATAATCTTCGGGAAATCTCTATCAAGCTCCATCTCAACTAATACTTTTGCTTCACCCATTGTAGTAGGATCAAGTCGAGGTTTGTGGGTAAGGATGGGTTCGCCAAGGCCTGATGCCACATGACTTATCCCCAAACGAGAGTAGCAACAATCTGGGATGTTTTTGAGGTTGACCCAGAGAGGAAGGGTGGAGATTTCCGTCATTTTGAAGGAGTCTTCTGGAGTCCATGGCAAGACGAAAAGCAAGTAGTCATCGATATGCCAAATCCCTCGCTGAATTACCCAATGGCGAGTAGGTTCATGGGGAATATGAAACATGTAGGTCGACTCACCGATCTTCTTACAGCTTATTTTACAGCTTCTTCCCCAAATTCGGTTAGCCACTGCGTGAACCAGACCACCTGGTGGTAGAGAACACCTATGGAACTTTCCTATGATATACTCATCCTTATTCTCAGGACCAAGCTTTAGCACCTTCGAAAGAATAGAGATTTGTGGCGTACCATCAAGTCTGTACGTCGGAGTGACCGCACGATATAGATTTCGAGATTGAGCGCTCAATCTCGCAGCCCACGGGAATCGGACTTTACCATCAGCATTTAACTCTGGAGGTGGAAGCTTCTCAACAGGAAGCTGGAGAGTACGGGTTTGGTGGCTACTCTTTGGTTTCTTGTTTAAGATCTCATCATTCAAGGACGGCCATAGAGCAGCTAACTGATTCCCAACAATTGCAGGGTCATAATCCCGAGGGGTACTAGGTTCAGACGGGGTGGCGGGATGTTTAAAGAGAAGTGGCTTTGCCCACGCACCTAAGGTGGCTACAAATTTAGGTGGTTCTTGCATTCCATTTTCCAGGGACAAGGTTTGTTGACTGAAGGTAACATTACATTCTTCAGGATGAGAAGAGACAAGAGTGATATTGGTTTCTGAGACAATGGAGCTCTGGAGCTCTGAGATCGTGTTCTTCACGTCCGATGAAACCGCGGTTGAATTCATCGAAGAAGAAGAAGCGAAAGTCAACGTAGAAGATGTCAGCACATGTGACGAAGATGGAGGGTTGATGGAGACCGGAGAGCTGAGACTCGTGTCCACCAGCGCTAAAGACGACGACGATGACTGTGCCTGGACGAAATCAGGGGATTCATTACTCGCAACCTCCATCGCCAACGAAGTCGTCAACGGCGAAGCAGTCATGGTTGACGACGAAGCAGAGGTCATGGTCGACGACGACGTCGGAGCCGGCGGAAGAGATTCAACGGCGAGACCACATGAGATACTTTGTATTTCCGAGGACGATGATGGTGGAGGAGGAATGATTCCTGACTCCATGGAAGCTTGTAGAGATAAGGTGGAGGAGAAGAGTGGAGAGGATGTCGGAGCTGACTTATCGACGACGATTCACTCCCGATTCGCCGAATTTCAGTCGTATAATTCAAATCTTTCACCGTGAAACATGCAAAGAGAACAATTAATACGTCTATATTGTAAAACTAGTATAATAAGTGAAGAAATATATGAATTTAAAGTATCGTGAATATGAGGCTATGACCATTGTAGCACACTCACATGCATTGTCAGATCAATGTGTAAAGTCAACTTAACATTTGAGAATTTGCCAGCCTCAATTTTTTCCCCATATATAATAACATCCGTCAGAGAATACCGGATTATCACCTTCAAAATAATATGTTCTTTAGCTTTATTTTGCACCAAATAACACATTTTGCATTAGTAATAACTAGTTTAATTTTGAAATATATATACTTCTAAAAGGAACGTATGTTTTCCTATAAGGAAGTGTATATGATAATGATACTATGAGTTAATCTGATGATGGATAGTGTGGCACTGATAAATCCACATGAAGGCTGCAAGATACAGGCAGGCATGCACATGTTTGTGGTCAGCCACTTTGCAATATTATTAAAAAAAAAATTAGATGGATTTTTTTACTTCTCTACTTGGACAAGAACCGTTAGATGTATCGCACAAATTGCATCCAACGGTATAAGAGATATTACTTTCTCACGCGTAGTGTGGTCCCGCATGCATGCGATTATTAATCTCAGTGATGTTATTTTTTTTATAAAGGAAAAAGAGTAATTGACGCGTGACGTGTCCAGCGATTTTGTTTCCTTAAAGTCTGAAAAACCGTTAGAAACGCTGTTGATTGGTTTCTTGTATCGTTGTGGAGTTTGAACGTGACAGCGTGTGATACGGACTCCGTTGTTGTTTTGACCGTCAACGTCTCGTGCCAAGTGGTGGAATATTACTTCGCAGATCGGAACTTTAATAAAAATGGGAAATTCGTTTATTAAAAAAAAGGAAGAGGCTTTATATGGGCTTCAATCTATCTGTTATTACATAATCTGAAGCCCATTTAATTAGAGTTACGCTGATTTAAGATATTTTATGCATGTATATTCACACCGTGCACAAAAAAAAAGCATGTATCACACACTAGGCCCGTTACGTTAGTTAAAGACCCGTTTGTAACTTTGATTAATACATTTTATTAGGGTTTCAGTTTCACTTACAAAAATAGTTCTCTTTACCACACATTTTTTTACACAGAGCCAGCATTACTGGGATGTGAGATTCAGAAAAAAAATCCATGCATGAAATGCGACTAGAGTACAAAAGTCGCTTTTAAAAAATTGTTAATATATATTGGCGCTTAAAGCTCTAATTTACTAGAGTTGATTCATTTAATTAAGATTGAGTAAAGCTATAGGCTAATTCTAGCCAAAATCATTTAGGTTAAGTTTGGTTTCATTAGAGTTTGGTTCCTACTTTCAGTTGTGTTTAATATGTTGATAGACTAAAACAAAGAGCAATGTAAGTGTAGATATAGTTAGATGAACACGAGTAAGATTAATGTGTGGTAAATAAAATATTCGCTTGCAACAAAATTTTATGATCAAAAGATATACAAAGTAATACTTTGTTGGTTGGATTCAAATTTTTAATCACTGATCGTAGAAAAGCCCCAATTTGTGTGTGTGTGAAACTAAGTACACCGGAGATAAATATATCAATCAATGCAATGAAAATAGCTCCTTACTTTGATCCTAATACATTCAGATAACTAAAGACTAAAGTGTGCCCATGAGGCCATGACTCTATAGGTGAACGATATCGACTTCCATGAAATGTACATTTTGATCATTAAGGTTTACGCCTCGACCAGAATTAGCAAACCGCAATGCTCTAGCTTAGGACACCTAGTTATACAAAAGTTACTATATTTTGCCAGCATATAGGGACACAATCATCACGAAGAGACAAATATTCTTTCTTTTTTTTTTGAGCAACATGAAATTCATTCATAAAAGGAAAATTAGAAGGTTTCATGGACCTTAGCTAAATGGGTCGAAAGACAAGCCTTTGCGAGCCCATCAGCCGGTCCATTACAATTACGTGAAATAAAAACAAAACGACAAGTTAAACGGAGAAGTTGGAGAAAAGGCGAGATCGTCAATATCGGCGAGAACTCCGTGGAGCTCCGGCAGGCGTCGGCGAGTTGAGATTGCTCGAGCGAGCACTTGGGAGTCCGTGCGAACACATATATTGGGGAGGTTAAGGGAAACCGCGTGAAACAGAGCTTCTCTAATAGCTAGGGCTTCTCCCATGCAAGGAGAGGATACGAAATCCTCGATAGAGTTCTTTGGATGCTTGGTTGAAGAAAATCCATGCTAAACCCGATGCTTTATCCGCCTTTCTCCAGGAAGCGTCGGTATTGCAGAAGACTTCCATTGATGAGAGGGCTTGATCTCGGGGGAGAGAGGTCGATCTAGAGGTCTTTGGTGGTTTGAAAGGCTGGGCCACTTCCCATTCCTTGAGAGCGAGGATCTCTTTCCCAAAGGTGTCCTTCGGTGATTGGGATCGATTCTCAAACAATTAAACATCGCGTGAAGTCCATAGTGACCAACAAATCCAAGGGAAAGCATTCCCAGTGAAGCCATAAGGTGGAAGGGGTGTGAGAAACTGAGATCCACGGAGTGTGTCTAAGAAACGGGCATCAAGAGGGACATCCATGGTTGTATTCCACGGGCCTAGGTTCCATACTTCCATCGCGTGGGGGCAGTGGAAAAGGATATGTGAAATCGATTCAGCTTCTCCACACCTAGCACACATTGTATTATGAAGGATACCTCACTTCTGTAAGTTCTCCCCCGTTGGAAGAGCATTGGATCCCACCTTCCAGAGAAAAAAATAGCTTGGGGGAGGTAACTGATTGCCATATTAGCTTTCTCCATTCTCTTACTTCTAATACCAAGAGTCTTGACGTCGATTGGGATTTTACAGATTGGATGGCATAGTAGCCCGACTTGGAAGTGTAGTCCCCTGATTTGTGTAGAGGCCAGATAAAGGAATCTTGAGCTCCCATGCATGAGACTCGGACGTATATAGCGTATACAAGAAGAGAGTTCAGGTAGGAGGTTCTCCACACGGGCTATGTTCCATTCCTTTGTTTCTCTCGTTAAAAGGTCCGAGACCATAAGATCTTTGTCTTGTAGGGATATAGGACCGAAGGGTTTTAGAGAGGCCTCTGGACAAATCCAAGAGTCCTTCCAGACCGAAGTTGTCTCGCCATTGCCTATTGCCTTTCCCAAATGTTGTAGTAGCAGGTCCTAGTCCAGGATGATACCTCTCCAACTATGGAAGCAATTAAAAGGCAGTTGGGCTTTGAGGATATAATTATTCTATGGGAGACAAATATTCTATACGACTATAAACCATCCAATGGATGGTGATATAATTAAGAAATGAATGCACTATATAATATGCTGAAAACGTTTACCCTTTAGCTTTGGAAAAAATTGAAAAAATACCTTCTTATTAGTTTATATTTTGAAGATTACACTATGTTTAACTGTTTTTGGAAACTACGCTTATTTATAGATACAATGAAGAAAATATCCAATTTATATGTATTCTAATATTTAAATTTGAAGTGTTTATAAAGTAAATCCAACAACAGACTGGTTTTATATTTATCTTAATATTATAAGATCTCATTTAATTAATTATTCGATGCCACAATGTTTTATTATCTCGTAGAAGAAGTTCCATGTCGTCATCATCATAAACATATTACACCAAATACTATAGAAAAAAAATCTAAAAGCAGTGCAGAAA
Source organism: Brassica oleracea var. oleracea (assembly GCF_000695525.1). Classification (NCBI taxonomy): domain Eukaryota; kingdom Viridiplantae; phylum Streptophyta; class Magnoliopsida; order Brassicales; family Brassicaceae; genus Brassica; species Brassica oleracea. Next base: position 709,026 of record NC_027751.1, read on the forward strand.
ACATATTAGATCCCTCACGAGAATTTAACTAAGAAAATAAATCAATTATACAGAATCTAAAAAGTGGCAAAAGCTCGACTAGCTCCACTGTTGCTTCCGAAGCAAAAATGCTTTGAAGTTTTTCATCACAATTCACCATATATTATTGTTTTTAGGATCCTTTTAGAACAAAAACCAATCAATCAAGATATAAAACTTCTTTAGCAAATACTAAATGATCCCTTGAAGTTTTTCTTGTCATAGATATAAGACCAGACACTCATGAAAACAATCAAAAATATATAAAAGCCAAACGGTGCCTTGATGTATCTCTTTTCTTTATGTTACAGTTTATTAGTTACTGTAACTTTGTACTTAGATTATATTTATGAACTTTGTGAATATGGGCTCATAAAAATTCGTGGAGTTGCAGTAAATTTATGACATACTTTTCACAATTTAAAAGAATGTAGTTCCCTGTCTTTAATGATTGATGAACTTGTAAAGCAACATGGTTTAATCCATTTCGTGAAAAACTAAACCCCAACAACATTACGTATTTATCTCAAACTTAATTTTCACACACACGAATAATAATAATATTTTCATATTTACATTTTGGTTATTAAAACGTGTAATATCATATTAGAACCATGGTAAATATGTCTTATCATATACAAGAAAGTGTAATTTTTAAAAAAATATATTTTCAAATTTTAAATGATAAATGGTGTATTTTTCAAATTATCCATTTAGCTTTTGATATCATTTTACAATATCAATATTTAAATACATGTTTTGTAATAAAAAGACAAAACTCGAACATTTGACCATGCATGGTTCAAAATTTTAAATAGAAACGACACGCATGCACCTTCCTCTCATATGCATTCAATTAATTACTACCAGGGCGTCAAGAGATACCAATACGTAGAAGAACACAAATATTAGACGACAAAGATTTTATTAAAAATCTAACAATCTAACAATGATTCGGAATCAGGTGCCGCACCAGCATCATCAAACCAGCAAACTTTGAAAGGTAACGAAGCTCCCTTATTATAAGTTTTTCGTACAAAAAATAATCTTTAATATACAAGACCAACTCAATGGTGTCACAGGCTGGGACAAAAAAAAAATTTAATTTTCAAATTATTATTTTTCTTTAAAAAATCTGATAGATATATGTTTCTTTTCAAAATACCAGAAGTATTTTTAAAAATAAATCTATGAAAATAAAAAATATTTTCATATAAAAAAATCTGAACCCTTTTTCTTATTTTTAATATAAAATACATGTATTTTTTTAAAAAATCGAACATTTATCTGTTAAGAAATAGAGGGACAACAGATTGGACCCGGAGCGATCGCATCGTTCACCCCCTATCTAAGCCGGTCCTGTTAATATATTATTCAAGATTATCAGGACAGTTTTTACCTAATTTGCTTTTTAAATACAACACCGTTAGTTAAGTAGACAACTCTATTTTATCTTTACTATTTTAAGTTTTTTTGGATAAAATGAAATATATTGAAAATACTGAAAATCTCTAGTCATTTATTTTTTATTCTCATGATATTTTAACATAATATAAAGGGTTATTAGTTTCAAGGGTGTATATCGTTTGATTATCAACTTCTATACACTTTTTGGTAAAATAATACAAATAATAATATTTTGTAGTTATCTTGGAGTATTCATGATCTATGGAAAGATTCAGATTAATTTCTAAAAGAATGTGCAGTACACAGATTGACATTTTTCTGGGTATTCAAATAATTTCTAAAAAATGGTCCATATCTAGTAATCACCTGATGAAGTGTAAAAGGATACTTTCGAACTCATGTTGTTTAGCAATCCAAAATTTAGTTACCATTAAACCCAGTGGTAGCTTGTAAGCAAGGGGATCACATGACCCACATGGATTTTCTAACAAAATAAAATATATTTGAATTTGACTTCAGTAAAACAAGGGGATCTTATGAAATATTGAAAATTTGTTACGAAAGTAAACAAAAGCGGCCACCGTAATGTTTGAAATAATTAAAGATGTGGGTCCCGCTGCACTATTTGCACAGTAAATTTTCTTCTATATATACGAACGTTTGCGTTCGTTTATAATGCACACCTAAAAAACACTTCTCTTCTATTCTCTCTCTGTATCAGTGTTATTTCTTTCTACGGGTATAAAATTTTGCCCTTATTTAAATTCCTGCGATACAAATAAATTCCAGTTCTTTTTATAACA